>NC_142788.1:29339357-29561857 GCF_988280905.1 Pimephales promelas | reverse complement strand
CATCCTCATTTTCAATCTTATGAAATACTGTATGTCCACGACAGCAATTTGGAACAGACCAGGGTTATGTTTACCACTAGACGAAGTTTGTCCATACGGGAATATGGTTCTGTTGTGTTTAGTCTGACACTTCCAGATGGTTTGTGAACACACAGCCTCTTCACTAAACATTAGCCGTTCACCACAATTTCATATTCACCCCACCTTCCACTTATGACTTTTGAAGTCTTATAGCACTCCTCTCTCTCCTCTCACTCCACCGAGTCTGATACGCATTACTGTCACGAACACACAGCTCTTGCTCTCTCCTGTGTTCTGATCACACACACATGCAGCTCAACACCGTCATGCCAATCAGCCCGCCTTCACAAGTCCCTCATCCTCAGTCACCGAGACCGGTCTCCCATTGGGATTCAGTGTACCTGCAGTGCATGCATTTCACCACATGGTGGCGCTGTAGAGTTTGAGTGGCAGATTGGAACTTTTTGGGTCTGTGTATTCAAAGAAGACTCGTTTTCAAAATATATCAAGTACAATTTTGTGTGGAACTTGATTTTGAAGTTGCTCTCTACATAAACATTTAGAATAATCAAAAGTATCGCGGTTTTATCGCGGGGGATTAGCGGGCAATGAACGCTTGCCAATCTGTTAGTATGAAAGAGCCAACAATGCATCAAAGACGCTCGCAGACGCGTCGCAGAGCCAAGAAAAATATCTAGCATGCTAGATATCCACAGCTATCGAACGACTCAACCTCATTGATGTCATGTGCTATAGCCAATCAGAGCGAGGCATGGGTTGAGGTCACTGAGGCCATGTCCACACGGACACGGGTATTTTTATAACCAGAGTTTTTCTCTCCTGCGTTTAAAAAAAAAACCTCCGTCCACATGAAAACGCAAAAACAAGACATCAAGCGCTGTCAAGAGCATGCAACACCAGCAGGCGGCGATATAAACCTAACCGTAAAGCCACGTTAGCCAATCAGAAGCCATCAGCGGTGCAAAAACTCCGGTTTCGCTGTCTACATGACAACACCAGCGTTTCAGAAAATACTCACCCTGGCAGGGGTTTAAAAAAATGTTCGGTTTCAGTGTCCTGATACTGCGTTTCCGTGTGGACGAACGGCCGAACCGCGTAAAAAAAGTCACGGTTATAAAAATACCCGTGTCCGTGTGGACATGGCCTGAGTAAATCTTATTTTTTCTTTTTTTTGAGTTTTTTTTCTCAGAGCAAGTCATCGCGCAAACAGTTAGCGCTAGTTTCTGTCTGACGTCAATATTCGAGTGTTGTGTTCTTCGTCTTCTTCGCTGGGTATTGGCGCGCGTGTGCTGTTTCGCGTCATTTCCGGTTCGTTTTATCGCGTGATTTTTTTCGTGACAAAATTACCAAGCTAAACTAAATCTTAATGAAAACTCATTTTTGGAGATATCATTTGGGAAACAACTTGTTCAGATTTATGGCTTTGGTTTTCTCACAGTTTTGGAGTAAAACATGTTGTGGAAAATAAATATATAAAAATATTTTATAGTATTTTTATGGATTTGTTTGTGATAATAAATTTAAACTAATAAAAACTTTTTTCACTTCAGCAATAATCTCACAAGTGTTTTTTCTTTAAAAAAATAAGTCTGTGCTTCAAAGCATTCGAGATTTAGGCAAGTAACAGCTCGCGCTAGTGCAATCTCCTCCTCTGGTGTTAAAAAAACTAGTCAGGATTTACTACAGACATGCATTGAAAAGTCTTCCTAAATCAGTAACTTCACCAAGACATAATAACATTTATAACAGAAATATGAAAGCAAAAGTGAAGTTTAGCATTTATATATATAAGCACTCAGAGTCTAATCTGGACCCATAAGCCTTGGGCCGGTATCACTGAAGGAAATTATCTCATCGTTCATCGTTCATTGCTCTTTCATATCTCAGCCTTTTGAAACTCTCATCATCCTCTTATGGCAATAATAAGCACTGATCTGGAAACAGTTGGCTCTGCAGACTCTGCTCTTCCTCATTAGAATAATCCGAGGAGTCTTAGCCTTTCCGGATCAGTCATTATCTTACAGCCCTGTTCGTAACGTCTATCATTTCCCTGGCTCCTATTTAGTTTGTTAAACGCAGCCATAGATCCATCAAAGGCCCGTTAATGACTTTCTAAACCTGACAGGTCCATGTAAGGTTTTAATCATCTCCAGAGGGGGAAACTGCTTTAAATGACCGCCCGCAGATGGCCATCTTAGTTTCGCACATCATTTGCTTCCCTGCCACGGTCACAGGCACAACATTTTAATGAGCTTTCCACGTGCAATGATTCTTCTGTCAGATTCATCCGTCATTCGCTGTGGAGGGGGCGGGCCAGAGGTGGGGTGGGCGTGGCCTGTTGAAGGGGGAGTTACGTGATTGTGATGGAGATCATGTTTTGAATTGGTTGCCATGTGTGTTGTGTGTGTGTGTGTGTGTGTAAAAAGCATATTTCTCCATTTGACAGCCCTTTAAAAGTAGCTAAGTAGACATGTTATTTTTTTTGTAGCCAACAGATACAATACAATTATATATTATATTGATAACACTTTAAAATAAAGTATAGATAGGATATTGTTGGATAAATAAGATTTATGTATATGTGACCAGTGTTAACAATGTTGTTTTTTGTTTTTTTTAAGTAATGCATTACAATATTACATTGCTCCCTAAAAATGTAGCTAATTATGCAGTCAATTTTTTATGGAAAGTAATGCGTTATGTTACTTGTGCGTTACTTTTTCTCTGGGCTGGGCTTGCCTCTTTGTTTTCAAATAGCAAAAAAGTTATTGCATTTTTTTGGCAAATGTAAAGGCCCTTTCACACCAAAAGTGAAACGATTAAGGAAATGCACATTCACATCTGTACAGTAGAGGGCGCAACTCAGACAATAATGTTCAGCGCTCTTCAACAAGAAAAACAAAAATCTAAAGTCATGTCTGCTTATTATTAGTGTGGTTGATTTGGACCATCGAAGGTCAGCAATAAAGACATTGCTTACTAAACTGAGATTTAAGAAAAATGTGTGTGTGGCTTCGACAACCAGATGCATTTACACTTGTCCAGTTTGATCTGTAATGCATTTTAAAGCACCTCCTGAAGTGGTTTTAGTGATCAGATTTAAACCTGTTAAGAAAGTCTTTCGGATTGTGTTTACACCTGGTCTTTTCACAATCGGATGACCATTGGATATACGAAAAAATGCAGGAAGTGAGAAGATGTAAATAGGCCCATAATAATGCTGTATTGTATACTGCAAAACCTTAACAGATTGAGTAAGGTCATCTGGATAAATGAAACAACTGCAGAATTATTCCCATAGTAGCCTATTGTATATGCTGTTTGACAGTCTTCCTCAGTAGTTGTTCATGACGTGTGTGTTTGCAGTCAGGTGCTGTGTTCGGGATAAAGAGGAGCGCTGGGATATGATCACTGAGGCTGTCATCTCAGTGTGATCTGAGGAAGGGAGGATGTCCTGCTGGCATGTGTCCTTGCTTTAAATTCAGGTTTAGGGGTTCAGTGTTGAGGATTTTCTGAGAGATAAGAAGTTTAAGTTTAGATATGAACACATTCTAAAGGTGATTTTGATTAGGTTTTGGTGCTTTGGTTTCATTCACAAGATGCAATGGAGTGCATTAGTGCCCGTCCACTTTAGTAGAGATGTTGATACTGTATTTTCTCCATTCATTTCCCCCATATGGATTTTTTAGTCTATGTTAATAATGCGTCATTAGTGGATGAAAAAAAACCCAAAAACTCAATTTTATTCGGAGGCCCAAACTGAACAAATATTAAATTTGATGTAGCTATTTATGGTCAAAAAAGATATGTGAAATTCTGATTGCTTGTAATGTAAATCTATCTATGAGATTTTTTTTTATAACAACACAACAGGCTACTTAAATAAAATATCAGTTGACACTCTGTCAATAATGTCTTAGAAAGTTTTATGATCATGATCAAAGCTATAGTTTTAAAACGTAATGCAATGCAATACAATGATTGATGGAACAAAAAAAGCCTTCCTTAAAAGCTTGATGATCATGATCACATTTTAACATGATCGGTCTAAAAAAGTAGCCTAAATGACATGATGGTTAGTGTATGGTGATAGCATTTGACGAAGGTCCCTCCTGGAGTGACTTTTCCTCACAAAACACGTCTCATCGCTTGCGATTTCTCTTTTACTTTCAGCCTGGCATCAGAAGCCCAGTTGGTGGCTCTCAAATTGTGCAAAAATGACTAACTAGTCTACTTTTCTCCTCTCAGACGTGTGTAGCGCGCGTCTAGGCCGAGCGCGGGAGAAAGTGCAGGTGCGAGCTGAATGCTAATGACGTTTCCCGGCTCGTGACTCATCGACTGCGGAGTGCAGTAAATGACAGATGAAAAACAGCGTTGTTTAGCATGCTTAGAAGCTGGTGTTTTTGTGAATGGCGCTCCGTCGGTTCAGAGTCAATGTCTCGTGCGATTCGGCTCCCGACGAGCGCGTGACTCACATATTCAGCTCGAGATGAATGAATGTCGAGGGGAAGAGTGACTCGCGAGTCGCACACAACGAGGACGCTAGTTTCATGAATATTATTGTGCAGCAAAACTTATTGAATGTGAGCTTGAGATTCTTTGATTTGAAAGAATTTGCATGCATAATAAATTGCCTAACCTTGACAGTTTTTTATGCCTTATGTATGTGCCAGATTTAGACTAGCCTACTGTGTTCTGTTTTGAAATATTGAAGATGTGCATTCAGAGCTTTGAGCTTCTTAAAGGTGCAATGTGTTATATGAGGATTTATTGACAGAAATGCAATATAAGATCCATAACTAACGTTATGTGTTCAGTGGTGTATAAAGACTTTACTCAATGAACCGTTATGTTTTTATGAGACATTTATTTAGGCTATATCTAGGCTACCTAACTGCGGGCACCGGGCGGCACCCCCTTCATGTTTCTACTGGTCGACAATTTGATCATGGAAGCATTTTAAGTCGTTTCCAAAACCAGAGAAAAAAACTATATTTTTATTCATTGTTATTTTTTTATTTGTGTGTAGTAAATGTGTCTAGAGGATGCAGAGGCGCGCGCTGTTATTCTGCTCTGATTGGTCAGACGGCTCAGTCTGTTGTGATTGGTCTACTCTGCTCTGATTGGTCAGACGGCCAAGTCTGTTGTGATTGGTCGATCGGTTAATGCGTGTGTCGGAAACAAAACGACTATGACCATATCTGGATTTCAGCTCCACTTGATACACAGTGATACGAATAGTAACAATGCATTTACTCTCAGCATGTTCCCATGACAAACAAATTCCATTGGAACTGAGACTGACTTCACATGTGTGTTTGCGCTTTCTGTTCTCTAGGGGTCGCCCTCCAGGGCCGCAGTCTCTCTTCATCTGGGAGCATGTTCTAGGACGGACCCTGAACAGCAACCATGAAAAGCTTAGGGGCCAACCGTAGCCGACATCTGTCAGACACCTGTGACCCCACCGCGGGCCCCCAGGAGCCCTTGTGTCCCTTGGCCCCGGACCCCCATGCTGCCTTCTTCCTAAGCCCCACCGTCAACCATTATGGCACTCTGGATCCTCACCTCCATCATTTTCCCGTTTCCCCCCCGACGACCCTGCAGTCGGACTGCCTGTTGCCTCTAAACAACCAGCTGACCAACAGCAGTACTTTCCCACGCCTGCACTACAGCAACCAGCCGGAGCAGAGCGACTACACGCAGGTACTTCTGTTTCTTATCTATGTAACTTATTTCTTACCTATTGTAACTCAGGCCCCGTCCACACTACTGCGTTTTCGTTTAAAAACGGAGACCTTTTGCTACGTTTGCACCTTCCGTCCATACTAAAACGGGAAAAACGAAGGCCTAAAACGGAGAAGTTTAGAAACGCTGCAGCGCCGTTTTGCGTTTTGAATCTCCGGAGGGTGTTTTAGTGAAGACGGGACAACACGGAGGAGTTCAGAAACGCTGACGCAGAGGCTGACGCTCGGCTCTATGGCCCCGTCCACACTACTGCGTTTTCGGTTAAAAACGGAGAATTAAAACGAAAACGATCTCCGTCCACACTAGCGTTTTACCTGCGTATTAGAATTGATCTCCGTCCACATTAAAACGACTGAAAACGCAGATCACGTGACCATTCACCAACACTGGGCATGCGCGCGCCGGTGTAAACAGTGGTTGGCGAATCAGGGAAAGATATGTCATGACTGATGACACCCAATCATAGAGCCGAGCGTGAGCCTCTGCGTCATCGTTTGTAAACTCCTCCGTTTTGTCTCGTCCACACTACAACGCCCTCAGGAGATTCAAAACGCAGCTGCAGCGTTTCTAAACTTCTCCGTTTTAGGTCTTCGTTTTTCCCGTTTTAGTGTGGACGGGAGGTGCAAACGTAGCAAAAGGTCTCCGTTTTTAAACGAAAACGCAGTAGTGTGGACGGGGCCTATGATTGGGTGTCATCAGCCATGACTATGAACTTTGAACAAGGGGGAATTTTCATGCCCCACTGCCCCCCTCGCCCCAACACAACGCTAAAGCTTAAAATGTTCAAATTTATTGAAGTAACAAGTATTATCTAAATACAAACTAAATAAACAAAAACAAAAATAGAGAAAATAAAAGTGCTGCTGTGTCAAAATGTTAAAAAAAAGAAAGAAAAGAAGAGAAATCCATTTGGCAAGACAGGTGAGGTCTATTTAAAAACATTAAAATAGACATAACATATGCTACTGTGTTTCATATGGGATTAAAATGATGGGCAGTGTATGAGATATAATCTAATGATTAATTATGTCAATATTCCTTTGTTCCGATCAAAGCATTTGAGCGAAGAGCGATAGATATATTTCTGATAGATTCCTCGGCTCGCTCATTCCGCTCAGGGTCGCGTGCTCAACCCTGCTTCCAGGTTTTTTCTAGTCGACTATAAGTTGCTTATTTAAGCCATTAGTGGACAAATCGCCCCTTTATATTGATTTGATAACTTAAATGAGCTATACAGGATAACGATAAAGCCGCACTCAAGCGTACGAGCCGGCAAAAGTGAATGTGTAAAAAATAGCGAGGAGGCATTTAATTGTTTAGCCTATTAATAAACTGGTGTTTTCTGCGTCGCTGCAAAGATGAAGATGCGATGCGGACTCGCCATGAACGAATAAAGATATAAAGACATGGAAAAGTTCCTTCCGTTGGCGCGCCCCTCGGGTGGGAAATAGAGACGTGACAGGTGGGGCGCGCCAACAGGACGAACTTTTCCCCACACTTTGAGCAGCGACTACCATCTGTAGTTAGGGGGCCCCCTAGTGGCGGCGGGGACCTAAGCAGCCGCTTAGTTAGCTCATAGGGAGAGCCGGCATAGATATGTATATAAAGGCTAGATATGTCGTCCACCCTGCTGGCCAATGGAGGTCGACGTCTGCACCTGGCGGCCATATTGTCACAGGCAGCTCGCTCACTCGTAACATTGTGTTAATGGTACATGTACTATTTAAATAACCATAACTTTTAATAACTTTAATAACCATAACTTTAACTTTTAACCATAACTCAATTTTCTACCAATTTTCAAACGGTCTGGTTTGTTATAAACGTCAGAGATGTAGTTATGACACAGCATACTTATGAATAAAAAGTGTATAAATAAATAATCATCCAGATAATTATAGCCACGTTAATAACGTTTGTAAGAAACCAAACCGTTTGTAAATCCGTCAAGATTTCAATGAGATAAGAGTATTTTGTGTTTGTGCTGACCACTCATCTTACATCAGCTTGCCTGTGACAAGATGGCCGCCGGTGATGACGATAGAAACTCCACCGTAACACACCTAGCCTTTATATACATATCTATGACAGCCGGTGCACGCGGCCACGAGCTACACAGTTTTGAACATACGTATTCACGCAGCCTTTCGAAAAACCGGGACATTCAGTGTCCCGGGAGAGTGCTTAAATTTCCCGGGACAGGTTAATAAAAAGAAGGACAATCCCGGTATCCTTCCCTGATTCGTCAATCACTGTTTACATAGGCATGCGCATGCCCAGTGTTGGTGAATGGTCACGTGATCCGCGTTTTCAGTCGTTTTAATGTGGACGAAGATCAATTCTAATACGCAGATAAAACGCCGGTGTGGACGGAGATCGTATTTGTTATAATTCTCCGTATTTAAACGAAAACGCAGTAGTGTGGATGGGTTTACCTATTATCAAACTTTTGCTAGTATATCTGCATAATTTGATGATGATGTGATTCGTCTCCTCAGGGTTGTATGGCTCAGACAGGCAGTCGCTCTGGCACCCTCACGTCCTCCATGTCCATGGGTTTGGGCTTGGGACTGGGCGCCCCGGCCATGATCAGCAGCGGCACGGCCACCATCTCCTCCGCGGCCGCCGCCAAGATGAACCGGCTCCCGGCGAACCTTCTGGACCAGCTGGAGCGCCACCTACCGCTACAGCGCGACGGGTTTAGCACGTTACAGTTCCACCGGCGCAGCCGCGGCCAAAAGCCGCGCAGCGAGAGTCCCAGCCGCATCCGAAACCTGGTCCAATCCGTCCAGAAACTCTTTGCCAAATCGCAATCGCTGGAGGGATCGGCGGTTAAAGGGAGCATAACCGCTGGCGACGCGGCTAAAGCGAACCGGCGAAGCAAAAGCAAAGACCGCGCTAAGACGGAAGGCACCAAACGGCGTCCGCGGCCCAATCTCTCAGGCTTCTGGAGCTCAGACGACGGTTTAGAGGACGATCCACCGACTCAACCCGCCGCCGGGCCGCTAGCAGTGGCGTATCGAAACCCTCTGAGCATGATGTCGCTGGGAAGAGCCGTGTCGGACAGTCAAGCGCCACCCAGACTGAATCCACAGGGCTACAACACCATCGCTGCGCACACTCTCAAATCCTCCAAGAGCAGTGGAGACCTCAAGCCTCAGGTCAGCCTGGCCGCCGGGGGCCAATCGGGGGACAGCGTGCTGGTCAAGAGAGGCTCCTGGTCAACGCTGACCCTCAGTCAGGCCCGACAGGTGCTTCAGAAGGGCTCCGCAACCATCAACCAGACCCTGCTCAAGTCCAAGTCCTGCCACGGACAGGAGATGATGACCTGCAACTTCCTACAGGTTAATGGCTGGCTCAATCATTTCATCATTTCTTCCCTTAAAACTTATCTTTGATCACCAAAATGACATATTTAGACGTTTTTTTCCTTGAGGAAAATAATAGTAATGCCTTAAAATGGCTTGAATGTAACTCAACAACCTCGCCCTCATTTAGTATACGCGGTTCTATGAATATGCAAATGAGCCTCGCCTCCACTCACTCACTCACTCAGCTCAGCTCAGAGATCCACTGGTTGACGATCACACGTTGATCTGATTGGTTACAAGGTAGTGTGTGATGTCAGAAACACCAGCGATTTCAAACCATGTTTTTGAGACTGCAGTTTTAAGGATGGTTTGTTAATGGTTTGTCTTCATTTAAAACACCACATACTGTGGACATATAAAGCTTGATTTTCACCACGGGAATAGTTTAAGGAATAGTACACCCCAAAATGAGAATTGCCTCATCGTTTACTCATTCCAAACCCAGAAGACTTTTGTCGTCAAGTAAGTATGATTCTTCTGTTTACCATATTTGAGTCCCATGTACATTCACTGATCAATGTTGATATGTGAATAACAGCCTAAATTAAATCAGTTAATTCAGTCATATGAAGCGATTGTTTCTCTTCAGAACACTCGGATTGAACTGCTCGATTCATTTGTATCAGTGTTGTAGTACTCGAGACTCGGACTCGTCTCGGACTCGGTCTCGAGACCATATTTTAATGGTCTTGGTCTTGTCATGGACTCGTGTCCATTTGGACTCGGAATTGACTCGTACTCGAACATTTTTTTTTTTTAGGACTCGGAATTATTCCACTCGAGTTCAATTAAAAATATTTTTCATGATTATTAATGTATGTTAATAAAATATTTCTTTAAATTGATTGACACGCCCAGTGATTGGTGATTTTCTAGTGCGCAACTGCGCATGACAAACTTTTTACCCTTTATTTTTTGCCTTTTTACCCTAAACTGATCATATTTTTTAAACTCTAAGTAAATTCAGGAAAAAAAAGGATTTCTCTAAGTAAATAAAAGTAAATTAGGTAATCAACCCTCACTGGTCTCGGTCTTGACTCGGACTCGTCTCTCTCTGGTCTCGGTGTCGACTCGGACTCGAGTGAGGTGGTCTCGACTACAACACTGATTTGTATAGAGTGTTATGATCTCTCTAGAAGCGTCAGAGTTTTGAGTGAACAGAGTATTTTTTTACATTTTGTATTATACTTATTATTTTTTTATTGTTTATAAATAATGATAGAATTATTGTTGTTACCTATTACTGAATTTAAGTTCTATATTAAATAATATTAATAAATATTTTTATATGATAATACATATTTTATTTTATAAATATTTTATTTATATAATAATAAATATTTTGATACAAATATATATAATATTTGTTAAAATATATGATTTGCATAATAATAAATATAATAGTAAACAGCATAAAAAATATATTTAAATATTTTGTGATCATAAGTAAGTGCAATAATAAGTGCAATAATAATAAATAATAAATATTTTAATAATAACCACAATAATAACACATATTTATTAGAATATGTATATATATATATATATATATATATATATATATATATATATAAAACTAGTATTAGAATTTATATAACAATAATATTTGAACAATAATTGACATTATTAACATGAATGGTATTTCAAGTGTTATCTTGAAAAAATATATATTTTTCATATTTTATGCATAAAAAATAATACCTATTTGTGAAAAACATATTATTGATATTTGAGCAGTTTTAAATATTTACAAATATTTCTATGATAATCAATACACAAAAGTGCAATATTAATAACAAATACAAATATTTCTATACGTATTAAGTACAAATATTTTCTACAAATATGTATTAATATTTGTATATTATATTAATATGTATTAATATATTTACTAAAAAAGTCAATTTATTTTAATATTGTGGAGAGAGAGATTTGATTTGAACAAAAATGTGTTGTCATTCTGAATGGTATTTCAACAGAAAACCAAAACCAACATTAATGAAAAGAACTTGTCATGCATTTTACGCTTTATTTCAAAAACTTTTAGTTGAGATCTTTGCCTCAGATGCATTGTGTGTATTGTAACAGTAAGTGTTTCGACAGGTGCCTGGAGGCGAGTGGAGCGGGACGCTGGGTAAAGCAGGGGCCGCGGGAGAGATCCCGTGCAGACGCATGCGCAGCGGCAGTTACGTTAAAGCCATGGGAGACGTGGAGGACAGCGAGGACTCAGACGGACCCCCTTCACCCAAACCCTCGCCCAAGACCGCAGCTCGACGACAGAGTTACCTGAAGGCCACCCAGCAGTCCCTCAGCGACCAGCAGCCGCCGCTACCGCCCCGCAAGTGAGTCCAGCATCAAACACATCATCAATGCAGTTTAACCCTTGTGCTGCATTAGATTTTTAACACCGTTGAGTGCATTAAGGACCAAAAATGGCCACATATTAAACATTGCCTAAAATATTATATATTATTATTATTTTCCACTTTTACCAAGTTAAATCTTTTAACCAGCATCAGTCCTCATCATAACTACCAAAAATGTATTCAATTTCAGGATTTTAACCCTTTAATTACCAGTTTTGTTTGCGAAACCATCGATTTGTATTAGAGGAGGAACCACAAAAATTCAATTATTTTCAATAAACTAAATGCAAAGAGAAAACTTTAGATTTGGATTATCACAGTCCAACTTTGCAAAAAAATCCCACTTAGCGCGTTAGAGACCAAAAATGGCCACCTATTAAACATTGCCTATTGCCTAAAATAAGGTGCATTTCCACCCATAGGGAATAAATATGTAGTGACGTCATCTGGTGGAATACACTATGTAATGCAAATATAATGCTTTTGCTTCAAAATGAAAGGATGTTTGTGCAAAAATCATGTTTCATGTATTACTGACAGCCTCGGATTTAAACAACGTTTTAATGGGTTTCAATGGGCCATTTTTGGTCTTTATGGTGCTGAGTGTTACTATTTGATCTACACAGTGTGTGTTATACATATTTTGCAAAATGGGATCAAAAAAAAAAAGCATTAAAACAGCCAAAATGGTCAAAGAAATTAAACTGCAAAAGACCAAAAATGTCCCTAATGCAGCATAAGGGTTAAGACAAATCCAGACACACACACACACGCCTCCACATGCATGCATGATGACTTTAAATGTGATTCTCTCTGTGATCATTGCTGGACTATTTAGATAGATTGATAGATTTCTTTATTGCCATTGTACAATTTACAAGCAAGGTAGACAGTTAAGAATAGTTCAAGTACACATGTGATCCTGGACCACAAAACCAGTCACATGGGTATATTTGTGGCAATAGCCAACAATACTTTGTATGGGTCAAAATTATCGAATTTTTTTTTTTAGGATATTAAGTGAAGATAATGTTCCATAAAGATATTTAGTAAATGTCCTGAATTTAAAAATATATTTTTGTGAGTGGATGCAGCAAAAAAATAAATAAATCTCAATGTATAATGTGTATTGCAATGTGCAAAAAAAATCTAAATCTCAATTTCAAAAAAATGACCCTTGTGACTGGTTTTGTGGTCACATATTACAATCAAAGCACCCAAACTGCACGTTAAAAAAAGGCCCATCACACAAGGAGCATTATTTAGTGCCTCATCTTAATCAAATGCAGTCCTAAATTGAACATTGACGGCGCTATCAGGGACATATTCTCTGTGACCAGCAGATGGCAGCATGTTGATTAGGATTGGCGCTATAAAGCTTCATATCTGAAGTGGTCAACCATAGGATGAGTCCAAATGATGTTTATTCTCATTAAACAAGACTCACTTCATCCACGATGAAGAAAAACTACAAAGGATATCTCTTTAATATCTCAATTGTTTCTCCTAGAGTATATGGTGAGATTAAATGGAGGGCAAATGGAGACTTTTGCTGAAAGTCTTCCTGCTTCTCATGTGGTTCTTTTTGAAGTAATAACTGCATGCTTTCATACAAACTTTCATTAGAAATGCCACATGCACATTGCATAATGCTTACTGTGAACATAATGCTTACTACAGTAATATAGTATACACTACATATGAAGTATAGTAAAGTAAGTATGCACATACATTATGCTTGTATTCAATTTCAAACATAAACACGATGCAGTGGTTCGCAACCAGGGCTTTAGCAAACTTACACATAATTTAAATTAAACTACTAGAATATATAAACAATTTTATTTAAATGTTATGTTATAAAATATTTATCCTTAATTCTTATCCAGTAAATCACGGATGACTGGAAAAGTCATGCAAATTCATTGGCTAATAAAAGTTGGAACCATAAAGACCATTTGGGTGTGGAAAACTTGATTTCCTCCCTATTTACATTAAAATCAATCATTTCATAAAAAAGGACTGGATCGTTTATGGTTAACTCTTATTTGAAAAAAAAAGTCCCTGTGAATTGATCAGCAAAAGATTGCGTTTCTATTTACTGTATCACATTCTAGCGTTTGTCACGCAATAATCGGTTGAGCCAGTGTTGATGAACCTTAGAAACAGACATCAGTCTTCCATATAACAGCCCACCCTTCCTATACACTTACTAGCAGACAGATTCCCAGTTGGTTCGGAGTGGTTTGGTCTCCTCTGCAGACCGCCACATCAGTGCCGCAGCTGCACAGGTCAGTGTTTAAGCCCCGTCTCCGCCTGATCACGTGACGCATTCTCACTCTATACCAGTGTTGTAGTCGAGACCAGTGATGCGCGGGTTGATCCGAAATGAGCGGGTGCCTGCGGTCACCCGCGGTTACGGGTCATCCAAAAATGTTTTTAATGATGGTCGGGTCGTTTGAAAAAAGATGCTAATTAAACATTTGTATTAATATAGTACTAGATACAATTTTTGATGAAATATACAGCTCTACACATTATTGGCTGAATAACACGAAGATAACACACAAGCTCAGTCTAAACAGTTCTCGGTTCTGTACTGGTGATTCGAGAACTGAGAACTCGTCCCTGTGCGTTCGGTAGTACGCAGTATCAGCTGCTCGTGTTCATCACTTCTCTCAACAGTGGCACCAACATGTCTCGGTTCAGTGAACTGTTGGAGTTACTGGAGTAAAATATAATTGAGGATATTGTTTTATTTCGATTCGGAGGGACTGTCAGGCATGTCTGAAAGTGAGTAACTTTAGTAACTTGTGGATCAGCACTGACGCAAGACGCGAACTGTTTCGAACGATTCAGTTCGATTTAGTGTACTGGTTCAACCGGTTCACTAAAAAGAACCGGTTCAAAAGAACGATTCGTTCACGAACCGGTGTTGTGCCTAATTCCGACCCCCCGGCAAAAGACTACCCCCTTTCGCGTGCACGCGGACAGTACCGTCGTGTTTCCGGTAGATGGCAGTTAAAACACGCAACGTTCGGTTAAACGCTTCACTGATCCCCACTCCAAACGTTCAAATTGAAGAAAATCTGTTATTTTCCTGTAGATGGCAGTATAAACTCAGAAACGTAATTGCTTTTCAACCCTAATCGTAAAGGAAACTGGCACGTCCGTAGCAAATCTCTTTTGATAAACGCTTCGATGGCGTAATTTGTTCCATTTTTTCTTCTTCTTTTTTTCTTTTCTGCTTAGATGCAAACCAAGCTATGCATTATATTGTCACTTACACCGAAATGTTTATAATATTCCAATAAATTTATGAAATAAAATACATACACAAGGATTTTGTCTTGGTACTGAAGCTTCCAGTGCACATAATACAACAAGAAACATGATAATAATAAAATATGAAAGTATAAAGACACGATAGGTTTAGTCATAATGAACTTTAACAGATTATGAACATATTTATTTAGTATTTTATAAATAATTTCTTTTCTCTAAGTACACAAACGCTGCCTAAAATGGGTCTGAACACCAACACAAGCAGCAAAACTGTTACATTTCACTCTATTAACATGGACAGATTTAGTTATAAAGGGGGTATTATTTGGGCAGGCCGTTTTTACCCACCTGCCTGGATTATACCCCCCAATTTCTTCTCTCTAAATACCCAAATGCTTCCTAAAATGGGTCTGAACACCAACATAAGCAATACTGTGTGTAAAATGCTATATTTTACTCTATTAACATGGACAGATTCAGTTATAAAGGGGGTATTATTCGGGCAGGCCGTTTTTACCCACCTGCCTGGATTATACCCCCCAATTTCTTCTATCTAAATACACAAATGGTTCCTAAAATAGGTATGAACACCAACACAAGCAGCAATACTGTGTGTAAAATGCTATATTTTACTCTATTAACATGGACAGATTTAGTTATAAAGGGGGTATTATTTGGGTAGGCCGTTTTAACCCACCTGCCTGGATTATACCCCCCAATTTCTTCTCTCTAAATACCCAAATGCTTCCTAAAATGGGTCTGAACACCAACACAAGCAGCAATACTGTGTGTAAAATGCTATTTTACTCTATTAACATGGACAGATTCAGTTATAAAGGGGGTATTATTTGGGCAGGCCGTTTTTACCCACCTGCCTGGATTATACCCCCCAATTTCTTCTCTCTAAATACCCAAATGGTTCCTAAAATAGGTATGAACACCAACACAAGCAGCAATACTGTGTGTAAAATGCTATATTTTACTCTATTAACATGGACAGATTTAGTTATAAAGGGGGTATTATTTGGGCAGGCCGTTTTTACCCACCTGCCTGGATTATACCCCCCAATTTCTTCTATCTAAATACCCAAATGCTTCCTAAAATGGGTCTGAACACCAACACAAGCAGCAATACTGTGTGTAAAATGCTATATTTTACTCTATTAACATGGACAGATTCAGTTATAAAGGGGGTATTATTTGGGCAGGCCGTTTTTACCCACCTGCCTGGATTATACCCCCCAATTTCTTCTCTCTAAATACCCAAATGGTTCCTAAAATGGGTCTGAACACCAACACAAGCAGCAATACTGTGTGTAAAATGCTACATTTCACTCTATTATATGGACAGATTTAGTTATAAAGGGGGTATTATTTGGGCAGGCCGTTTTTACCCACCTGCCTGGATTATACCCCCCAATTTCTTCTATCTAAATACCCAAATGGTTCCTAAAATGGGTCTGAACACCAACACAAGCAGCAATACTGTGTGTAAAATGCTATATTTTACTCTATTAACATGGACAGATTCAGTTATAAAGGGGGTATTATTTGGGCAGGCCGTTTTAACCCACCTGCCTGGATTATACCCCCCAATTTCTTCTCTCTAAATACACAAATGCTGTCCATGTTAATAGAGTGAAATGTAGCATTTTACACACATATTGCTGCTTGTGTTGGTGTTCAGACCCATTTTAGGAACCATTTGTGTATTTAGATAGAAGAAATTGGGGGGTATAATCCAGGCAGGTGGGTAAAAACGGCCTGCCCAAATAATACCCCCTTTATAACTGAATCTGTCCATGTTAATAGAGTGAAATGTAGCATTTTACACACAGTATTGCTGCTTGTGTTGGTGTTCAGACCCATTTTAGGAACCATTTGCGTATTTAGAGAGAAGAAATTGGGGGGTATAATCCAGGCAGGTGGGTAAAAACGGCCTACCCAAATAATACCCCCTTTATAACTAAATCTGTCCATGTTAATAGAGTGAAATGTAGCATTTTACACACAGTTTTGCTGCTTGTGTTGGTGTTCAGACCCATTTTAGGAACCATTTGCGTATTTAGATAGAAGAAATTGGGGGGTATAATCCAGGCAGGTGGGTAAAAACGGCCTGCCCAAATAATACCCCCTTTATAACTGAATCTGTCCATGTTAATAGAGTAAAATAGCATTTTACACACAGTATTGCTGCTTGTGTTGGTGTTCAGACCCATTTTAGGAAGCATTTGGGTATTTAGAGAGAAGAAATTGGGGGGTATAATCCAGGCAGGTGGGTAAAAACGGCCTGCCCAAATAATACCCCCTTTATAACTAAATCTGTCCATGTTAATAGAGTAAAATAGCATTTTACACACAGTATTGCTGCTTGTGTTGGTGTTCAGACCCATTTTAGGAAGCATTTGGGTATTTAGAGAGAAGAAATTGGGGGGTATAATCCAGGCAGGTGGGTAAAAACGGCCTGCCCAAATAATACCCCCTTTATAACTAAATCTGTCCATGTTAATAGAGTAAAATATAGCATTTTACACACAGTATTGCTGCTTGTGTTGGTGTTCAGACCCATTTTAGGAACCATTTGTGTATTTAGATAGAAGAAATTGGGGGGTATAATCCAGGCAGGTGGGTAAAAACGGCCTGCCCAAATAATACCCCCTTTATAACTAAATCGGTCCATGTTAATAGAGTAAAATATAGCATTTTACACACAGTATTGCTGCTTGTGTTGGTGTTCATACCCATTTTAGGAACCATTTGGGTATTTAGAGAGAAGAAATTGGGGGGTATAATCCAGGCAGGTGGGTTAAAACGGCCTGCCCAAATAATACCCCCTTTATAACTAAATCTGTCCATGTTAATAGAGTAAAATATAGCATTTTACACACAGTATTGCTGCTTGTGTTGGTGTTCATACCTATTTTAGGAACCATTTGTGTATTTAGAGAGAAGAAATTGGGGGGTATAATCCAGGCAGGTGGGTAAAAACGGCCTGCCCAAATAATACCCCCTTTATAACTGAATCTGTCCATGTTAATAGAGTAAAATATAGCATTTTACACACAGTATTGCTGCTTGTGTTGGTGTTCATACCCATTTTAGGAAGCATTTGGGTATTTAGATAGAAGAAATTGGGGGGTATAATCCAGGCAGGTGGGTAAAAACGGCCTGCCCAAATAATACCCCCTTTATAACTAAATCTGTCCATGTTAATAGAGTGAAATGTAGCATTTTACACACAGTTTTGCTGCTTGTGTTGGTGTTCAGACCCATTTTAGGCAGCGTTTGTGTACTTAGAGAAAATAAATTATTTATAAAATACTAAATAAATATGTTCATAATCTGTTAAAGTTCATTATGACTAAACCTATCGTGTCTTTATACTTTCATATTTTATTATTATCATGTTTCTTGTTGTATTATGTGCACTGGAAGCTTCAGTACCAAGACAAAATCCTTGTGTATGTATTTTATTTCATAAATTTATTGGAATATTATAAACATTTCGGTGTAAGTGACAATATGATGCATAGCTTGGTTTGCATCTAAGCAGAAAAGAAAAAAAGAAGAAGAAAAAATGCAACAAATTACGCCATCGAAGCGTTTATCAAAAGAGATTTGCTACGGACGTGCCAGTTTCCTTTACGATTAGGGTTGAAAAGCAATTACGTTTCTGAGTTTATACTGCCATCTACAGGAAAATAACAGATTTTCTTCAATTTGAACGTTTGGAGTGGGGATCAGTGAAGCGTTTAACCGAACGTTGCGTGTTTTAACTGCCATCTACCGGAAACACGACGGTACTGTCCGCGTGCACGCGAAAGGGGGTAGTCTTTAGCCGGGGGGTCGGAATTAGGCACAACACCTGTCATGTCTATGATCACTACAGTCTGCAGAGAGATGGAGGCGGCAAGAGAAAAGGTGAAGACTGGGGAGTGGAAGCTGCGCAAATACACAAATAGAAAGTAAAAGTGCGGGAGACATTTGCTGAAATAATGAAAGATGATGACCAAAGTGCTGGCTTGCCTTTGTTATGTGTAGGCCGTCTTCTTGCGATGCTGTGTTGTTATACGTCTATGGCCCAATAACGCTCCGATGACGATGAGCATTTACTACTTTAAAAAAATGCGGTCAGGAAGCGGGTCGGGTACAATATTTTTTTTACTTTTTTTTGCGGTCCGAGTTGCGGGCGGGTAGTTGAAAACGTCGGTCGGTTGCGGGTTGTTTATACATTGACCCGCGCATCACTGGTCGAGACCACCTCACTCGAGTCCGAGTCGACACCGAGACCAGAGAGAGTCGAGTCCGAGTCAAGACCGAGTCCATAGAGAGTCGAGTCCGAGATCAGAGACGGTCGAGTCCGAGTCGAGACCGAGACCAGTGAGGGTTGATTACCTAATTTACTTTTATTTACTTAGAGAAATCCTTTTTTTTCCCTGAATTTACTTAGAGTTTAAAAAATATGATCAGTTTAGGGTAAAAAGGCAAAAAATAAAGGGTAAAAAGTTTGTCATGCGCAGTTGCGCACTAGAAAATCACCAATCACTGGGCGTGTCAATCAATTTAAAGAAATATTTTATTAACATACATTAATAATCATGAAAAATATTTTTAATTGAACTCGAGTGGACTCTGGAATAATTCCGAGTCCTAAAAAAAAAAATGTTCGAGTACGAGTCAATTCCGAGTCCAAATGGACACGAGTCCATGACAAGACCAAGACCATTAAAATATGGTCTCGAGACCGAGTCCGAGACGAGTCCGAGTCTCGAGTACTACAACACTGCTCTATACGCTAAAAACACGTTCCCCTCGAAACACCCCGATGCACGACCTGATCATGTGACACATTCTCACTCTACCATTTCACAAGATGTAAACAACACTGGTCCAGAAGCACTTCCTGTTTCAGTTTTTTAACGCTACATAAAAGCTGGGATAAAATACAACCAACAGAACATTTAAAACTGAATCTTAAAGTTAAACAAACATCTTTAAGATGTTTTCTTTACATGTGAAATGAAGAAAACAGTTACAAACTGAAACAGGAAGTGCTTCTGGACCAGTGTTGTTTACATCTTGTGAAATGGTCTATACGCTAAAAACACGTTCCCCACGAAACACCCCGATGCACAATGTCCAGCTCCACTAGAATCCTGCTGGAATCTTCACCAAACTTCCTTTATTTTATTTTTTTTATCTAGTTCCTAATGCCCTGGCTCTCTCACCTCGTCGATGATGCTACTAAAAATAAAGTCACTTTATTGGCTGATTGGAAAAGGGGAATTCCTCTTGAATGCGTTGTGATCGTACACTGATGCTCTTGTGTTTGCATTCCTCTCAGCTGTATGCCGCCTCTATGCGAGGTCTCCACCAATCGCAGCCTGGATAACCTGGACTGTTTGATGGCATCAGGGGACGCGGGTCTGCAGAACTGGGACACTGATGGGGGGTTCGGTCAGCGCTGCTCCACGCTGGGACGAGGGTCTAACATGAGACAGGTCACAGACATCCTTTCATTTATTTTCAATTATTAATGCATCATTGTTATCATTGCTAAGCGCATTGTAGCTATTAATACTTAGTTTAATGCACAATTAAC
Organism: Pimephales promelas; assembly: GCF_988280905.1. Taxonomy (NCBI): domain Eukaryota; kingdom Metazoa; phylum Chordata; class Actinopteri; order Cypriniformes; family Leuciscidae; genus Pimephales; species Pimephales promelas. The sequence continues at coordinate 29,541,446 of NC_142788.1, read as the reverse complement.
TGGTGCACATTATCATAAATTAAACAGAACTTGAATTGAAGGAGGCCAGCCCTTACCTGACACCCTAGCAACCATATAGCAACCCCCAGAGCCCCCTAGTAGTCAAGTCATCTTCATTTATATAGCGTTTATAACCATATTGATTGTTTCAAAGCAGCTTTACAGTGATTATATACTCTCAGAAAAAAAGGTACAAAAGATGTCACTGGGGCTGTACCCTTTCAAAAGGTACACTTTTGTCCATTTTAGGTGCTAATATGTACATTTCAGGTGCTAATAAGGACATTTTAAGTGTTAATAGGTACATTTTAGGTGCTAATATGTACGTTTTAGGTGTTAATATGTACGTTTTAGGTGTTAATATGTACATTTTTGGTGTTAATATGTGCATTTTAGGTGCTAATAAGTGCATTTTAGGTGTTAATATGTACATTTTTGGTGTTAATATGTCCATTTTATGTGCTAATATGTACATTTCAGGTGCTAATATGTACGTTTTAGGTGCTAATAAGTGCATTTTAGGTGTTAATATGTACATTTTTGGTGTTAATATGTGCATTTTATGTGCTAATATGTACATTTCAGGTGTTAATATGTACGTTTTAGGTGCTAATAAGTGCATTTTAGGTGTTAATATGTACATTTTTGGTGTTAATATGTGCATTTTATGTGCTAATATGTACATTTCAGGTGCTAATATGTACGTTTTAGGTGCTAATAAGTACATTTTAGGTGTTAATATGTACATTTTTGGTGTTAATATGTGCATTTTATGTGCTAATATGTACATTTCAGGTGCTAATATGTACGTTTTAGGTGCTAATAAGTACATTTTAAAGGGTTAGTTCACCCAAAAATGAAAATTCTGTCAGTATTTACTCACCCTCATGTTGTTCCAACCCCGTAAGACCTTCGTTCATCTTCGGAACACAAATTAAGATATTTAAGATATTAAGATCGCTCCTGCATACAGTCCATAGGCTTCTTGAGGGACTGGCTCTTGTTGTCCTCGAAAAGTCATAAAAGACATTGTTAAAATAGTCCAAGTGACTACAGGGGCTCAATCTTAAGTTTATCAAACGACGAGAACACTTTTTGTGAGCAAAAAACAACAAAAATAACGACTTTATTTCAACTATTGGTTTATTTCTCCCTCTGCGCGAGTCAGGTTACTAGTTTAATAGCGTAAGCTTCTGTTATTGTACATCACACGCATCACACACACATGACCAGCGTCGGCCAATAGTGAGCCTACGTGTGACGTAGCTCTACGCAATCACACTACGTTAACTGACTTACAGGCTCATGGAGAAGGAAGTGAATAGTTGAAATAAAGTCGTTATTTTTGTTGTTTTTTTGCGCACAAAAGTGTTCTCGTCGTTTGATAAACTTAAGATTGAGCCCCTGTAGTCACTTGGACTATTTTAACGATGTCTTTAATGACTTTTCGGGGACAGCAAGAGCCAGTCCCTCAAGAAGCCTATGGACTGTATGCAGGAGCGATCTTAATATCTTAAATATCTTAATTTGTGTTCCGAAGATGAACGAAGGTCTTACGGGGTTGGAACAACGTGAGGGTGAGTAAATACTGACAGAATTTTCATTTTTGGGTGAACTAACCCTTTAAGTGTTAATAGGTACATTTTAGGTGCTAATATGTATGTTTTAGGTGTTAATATGTGCATTTTAGGTGCTAATATGTGCATTTTAGGTGCTAATATGTGCATTTTTAGTGTTAATATGTACATTTCAGGAGCTAATATGTCTATTTTAGGTCCTAATATGTATATTTTAGGTGCTAATATGTACGTTTTAGGTGTTAATATGTACATTTTAGGTGCTAATATGTACCACTAAGGTACCAATATGCAGCCTTTGGGTACAAAAGTGTACCTTTTGAAAAGGTACAGCCCCAGTGACAGCTTTTGTACCTTTTTTTCTGAGAGTGTAGGAAATTACGGCCATGTCCACACTATTGCGTTTTCATTTGAAAACTTATATTTTTCTCTCCGGTTTGGCCTTCCGTCCACACTGAGATGTTTCTGTTTAGCACTCGCAGAGCAAACGCTGAAATGTGTCAGAGAGGTTTTGCTGTTCACTCGACCTCAGGAACAGAGTGTTCCAGATTAAAAATGCTGTAAGACATCCTAAAGCTAGTTTAAGGAGACGTGGAGGGTGGGAAATCAGTTTGAGGGCATGTTATCGGGAGGAGATACTTGGCTGTTCGCCTACATTCCCTCTCAATATGCTGATGAAGACATCAAGAAAGCCAGTCGAGGGTCTGAAATGTTGATGATTTCTAAAGAGGGAAGAGCATTGATTTTTTTGAAGATCTACTTTGCCTACTGGGATTACTGCGAAGGCTGATGGATGTTTCATGGAGAAGTTGTTTCTGAGATTGGAAGAACGCTGTCGGAGAGTCAATGTTGGTGAATCAAAGGGAAAAAATTCCTAGGACTTATCTTGTGACTTCTTTTTTTAATTCAATGAGCTTTTTCACTTTAATTACTGCAGTTTGGTATGTTTGTCTATTTGTTTGTCAGGTTTATTTGTCAGGTTAATCTGTTGTGTCCCTGTGGAAAGTGTCAACTCCTGGATGAACAAACACAAACTTTCTCTTTACTCTTCACCATCTTAACGCTCATTCAGGCTTGAAAACTACCGCTGCTTTTCCTTCGAGAGAGATTGAAACGTGATTGTGTTTTGGTTGCAGGATAGTTTGGAAAGGTCATTTTAATCACAGAAGGACTCTTTCTTCCTGATGAATTTGGAGAAAAAAAGAGAGGACTATTATATTTCAGGTTTAAGACATCCTACTCTGGCTGCTTGAAAAAGCAAATCCCTTTGTAAATAATTTGTATGTCCTGCTTAAGTTATGGAAGGTATATTATATTATATAATAAATTACAAATATATAAATATTTAAAGGAGTTCACTTTTTAAAAAAAAATTGCTGATAATTTCACCCCCATGTCAGCCAAGATGTCCATGTCTTTCTTTCTTCAGTTGAAAAGAAATTAAGGTTTTTGAGGACAAAATTCCAGGATTTTTCTCCATATAATGGACTTCAATGGGGACCAAACGGTTCAAGGTCAAAATGACAGTTTCAGTGCAAACTGTTCAAAGGGCTTTTAACGATTCCACATGACGAATAAGGGTCTTATCAAGCGAAACGATCACTTATTTAATAAATAAATAACAAATTTTAAGTTTTATAAGCTCAAATGCTCGCCTTGCTCTGTTCTGTGACGCACGTTTGTGACTCTCCCGTTCATCAAAATGAACGAATCTTTTTCTGAGTCTTATGGTTCATTCAGTGAACGAAACGAACAAATTGACTCAAAATGAATGAATGAATGAATAATTTTATTTCTTTTCATTTCCTTTTCCTCTTCAGAACATGATCATTGATAACAGAGCATATTTAAACAAAATATAATAAAAACAAAATCTCAGCATGTTTAAAAGAGAAGAAAAAGAATATAGAAAAAAAAAGGAGAAGGAAGAAGCTAACTTATATTTACCTTCCCCTTTTACAAATCTAGATTTGAAACGGCTACTGTTTTCTCTTTACAAAATAACATAATTTAGAAAATAAATAAAAAATGAATAAAAAATAAATAAACAAATAAAAAATGAATTGATTTGTTCATTTTGATGAACAAGTTCGAACAGGAGAGTCATGAACGCTCACCACAGAACAGAGCAAGGCGAGCATTTGAGCTTATAAAACTTAAACTTTGTTATTTTTTTATGCCACATTTGTTGCATAGACCCAATGGAAACCAGTCAAGATTCACAAAAGCATGGAAATCTGCTGTTGGATTTAGCGCCGTTTGCTCTTCATGTCCGCTCCCGGCGCATCCTTCACGCGGGTCGATTCAACCTTCATGTGTCCTTTCAGGTGGAGCAGTGCTACGGGGGACACGCGGCTTACGGCCAGGTGGACTCTCACACGGTGGAGGCCTTGGATCTGCCCACACCGACCTGCTTCCGGTCTCGAAGCCACAGTTACCTGAGGGCCATCCAGGCCGGCTGCTCGCAGGACGACGATACGGACTCCGATGAGACTCCACCTATAACCTCATCCATCAGTAGCTATAACAGCGTCACCAGTGAGTATCGCACGCATGCAAACGCACCTTCAGAGAGGATCACATTAATGGATCTGCTATATACAAAGTTCTGTCATGAAACTCTAGATGCTTGCAATCATATTATTCTCTATAGGGCAAAGCTGATTGGTTCCTTCTGTATCAGTAGCCAATGAGCTCGCAGCTCAGCCCTCAAATACTGTTGCAGTGCGCTTTCAGAAACCCTCCACCTTCCCCAGCTCCACCTGTACAGATCATGTTCAAGGTTCAATTTATTTATAAAGCACATAATAATACAACAGGAGTTGACCAAAGTGCTGTACATAAGATACAATAAAATAAACTGTACATAACATGCTGTACAGAGGATTTATTTATTTATTTAGAAAAGGGACAGTGTACATTAATAAACAACATTCTTAAATATAAATGTACCCAAATTAGCCCAAAGGCCAGTTTTAGTGAGGATAAAAAATCAGTGAATCACAGTTAAATTCTACGCCTTTCTATCTCAACCTCTCAATAAAAACCAATTACACCAATACGTACTCATCGACAATCAGGTTATGGATAAATTGAATAATCATGAACAAATTATGGACAAAACATGGACAAATTTTACACATTTCCATGACCTATTGTTTCCAAAAACCTATTACATCATGGACAGTCCAATGCTAATGCAAAAAAGTAAGTCTTTAAGTGACCTTTAAACTCAATGATGGTCATGTACGTTATATTGTACAGCAGCAGCACACGGCAGTGTGTCGTGTGTGTGTGTGTGTGTGTATTGGCACTAGCGAGTCCCGTACTTGCAATAACAACAGCAGAAGTGTAGCTGATCTATTCCACCAAGACCAATGTCAAACATGGTCATATAATTATCATGCCAAACACTCCCGAGTTGTCATGACAGAATATAAACCACTTCAAAATCAAAAGAAACAAGTGAGAAATGTTTTGTGCAAAGAAAATCAAGCCTGTTTCTATGACAGTTATAAGTTTTGCACTTTTACCCATTCAATTCTCATTGTTGTAATGCATCCAGATATTGTTTTGTGTGTTTAGTTTTCATTATTTTCAATTTGGATTCTCATTTAGGGGCTCTGTAAAAAGGAAAACGTACACCAGCATCATGTTTTTTAACAAGATTCACTCTTTTATTATTCATTAATCTCAAACTCTATTGTTTTAAGACAAAGATGTACATCTGAGACATACAATTATATACACTGGTTCAAAAATTTAGGTTTTATCCACAAAAATATGAACCAGCACAACTGGTTTGACCATTGATCGTTATCAATAAATGTTTATTGAGTAGCAAATGACCATATTTTAATGATTTCCGAAGCATCAATGTGACTGTGAAGACTGGAGTAATGATGCTGTATAAAATACAGCTTTGATCACAGGAAATAAATTACATTTTACAATATATTCACAATACATTGTAATAATATTTCACAATATTACTGTATTTCAGATCACATTATGCAGCCTTGGTGAGAAGAAGAGACTCTTTCAAAAACCTTACTAAATCTTAGCAATCGCACTTCTGAATGCAGGTGCATGTCGTCCTGCTGTGGTTTATGACTGTGGGCCTGATTGATTTGGTCTTGTTTAGTGCATTTCAAACATGAAACACTGATGAAGGCCAGTGAATGAATGATGCATGTGACCATATAATCACTGAACACCTGATGCCAACCGCTGCAAAAAAACTAGATGCGACGTGGTTGTCACCAATCACAGGGATAGCGCTGAATTTGCATGTGCATAAACAGAAATCATAAGCTTTGATAATGTGGACAAAGTTCACGACGACAGGCAATATAAAAACTTTATGATAAGCACAGGCCGATCATCATGATGTCATTTTATTGAATCCAAAGTTGATGTCGGTGCAAACAAACAAGCCCTGTTTTTCTTTCAGACCTTAGTGTGAAGTCGGATCGCTTTTCCTTTGAGAGGTCGGCATGTGGGCAAGTCCAGACAGATGATCTGGATTCATGGTGTGAGAGTCAAAACAGCCGTAGATCATAAAGAGTGTCTCATGATGGTCCTCTTAAAGAGATAGTTCACGTGAAAAATGAAAATAATGTCGTCATTTACGAAAGGCGTATATACGTGCATGCATCAGGTCAGGCTTTTGGACAGATTTGGTCCCAGTTCATCATGTAAACTACAGGAATCATCATGTTTATTACATCTCAAACACTCTAAGAAAAAAAGGTACAAAAGCTGTCACTGGGGCTGTACCTTTTCAAAAGGTAAACTTTTGTCCATTTCAGGTGCTGATATGTACATTTGAGGTGCTAATATGTACATTTTATGTGATAATTTGTACATTTTAGGTGCTAATATGTACATTTTAAGTGTTAATGTGTACATTTTAGGTGCTAATATTTACATTTTAGGTGCTAATAAGTACATTTTAGGTGCTAATATGTACATTTGAGGTGCTAATATGTACATTTTATGTGATAATATGCACATTTTAGGTCCTAATATGTACATTTTAAGTGTTAATGTGTACATTTTAGGTGCTAATATGTACATTTTAGGTGCTAATGTGCATTTCATGAGCTAATATGTCTATTTTAGGTGTTAATATGTCCATTTTAGATGGTAATATGTCAGTTTTAGGTGTTAATATGTACATTTTAGGTGATAATATGTACATTTTAGGTGCTAATATGTCATTTTCATGAGCTAATATGTACATTTTAGGTGCTAATATGTACCACTAAGGTACCAATATGTAGCCTTTGGATACAAAAGTGTACCTTTTGAAAAGGTACAGCCCCAGTGACAGCTTTTGTACCTTTTTTTCTGAGAGTGAATGGCCAGTGCCAAGTGTGTAACAGAGTTGTTTCTCTCACACACGCACACACAAGTTTTCTGACCTACATTTGTACTGGTGGTGTCCTGCGGAGATGAGTCCTTGAGCTTAACGGCTAATGTTTTTCGTCCCATCATGACCGACTCTGGCAAAACTTCCACTGCAAATAAAACCTCATCTTAGGCGGTTTTCAGAGGAATTAACAGACATCAATCAGATTAGTTTGGCACAACGCTTGATAAACCAGCAGCCCGTCTGCTTTTTCACGTTTCATTAAAGATGATCTACTTTATTTTTTATTGCTTTTCACCGTATTTCGATATGTCTTATAATTGATTATGCAAGCTGGACACAGTCCAGATTTATTAAATCAAACAACGTTCTCATAATTTCATGATGCTTAAATGTATTGACATTTATCTTGAGTCTTGAAATGTGTGCTGCTACACTCGGAACACCAAATAATAAAATCAAGTCTATTTTAGGAGAGGAATCTGGCTAATGCAATTTAGTTTACAGTAGGTAGCAAGCTGTCAAGAAAAACAAACCTTGGCCGACTGTTTATCTCTTCCACACTTCTGCGTTTAAAAAGCCAGTGCTGTCATTGTCCAGTCCAGCTATGTTTGGAATAGCATGCGATATTATATGCACACACACTGTGCACAGTTGTTATGAATGTGATTTTTCTATACGCAACAACAACACCCAGATGACCTATATGACACAATGAGCAGCTGCATGTGAAACTGTATCCCACAATGCAAAGCACTCGACTTGACGTATCACGAACGCTACGTTCCAAGTTAATGGCTAAACGTATCTTTAGAAAAGTTCACAATGCTGTTGCAGATTAAATATGTGGATAACTTTGAATTAAAATATTTCGTGAGGTTAGATACTCACTCAAACCCCTTTATCTAAACGTCTCTTCTTGACCATCAGACTCGCACGTCTGCCATGTTTGTAGTTTTTAACACATTTTATTCGTGTTTGTAGTTCTAATGGAATCCTCGTCCATTGTGCAATGGGTTGTGGGTAGCACGGATCTGCACTAACTGGAAAAAGTAGATCTTTGAAATACTTACTTCAACATACTAGGATTTGGGACACACTTATTCTAATTTCGAATACTATTTAGGATAGATCATGTACAAATTAGGACGCAGGAAAAGACTTAATATATAGAAAGATAGTGCACTCATAAGATTAAGATATTTTACGATTTTTTAGATTTAGTCCGAGAGCTTTCTGTCCCTCCATTGAAAATGTGTGTACGGTATACTGTCCTTGTCCATAAAGGAACTAAAGACATCATCAAAGTAGTCCATGTGACATCAGTGGGTTAATAACAATGTTTTGAAGCACCACAACAGAACCGGATTACATTTTTGGGTGAACTAACCCTTTAAATGTTAGTGTGGCAAGCCATTTTTGAGATTTCAAGAATTCCCCATTCATGTAGATAGGAGTTGTTTTTTTGAATGCCCGAAACAGCTTTCCAGAGGTGTTGCAAATATGGCCGCTGAGTGAACAGGATTTCCTTGAAAGGGACTTTATCATTCCTGATGTGATGGATGAATTGAAAGTAATATCAGCCACGATTTTTAAATCTCTTTCAGTCGACCAGATTACCAAAGACAAAATTAGATAACTTAGCTTTCTGTATCATAAACATGGAGCAAACTGTTTCATTTCCCTCTTAAAAATAGTGGGCAGAATATAAGTTAGTCCCTTTAAAAAAACAGTCCAACAACTCCCACCGACAGCATGTTATTCATTGACCAAACGACCTGGCATAAAGGCACTGAATTCATTATTATCTTCAAAACTCATAAGACAAAATCACATAATATCCAGAAAAGGACTTAATTTTCTCCTGCTATATTATGTAGGCCTAATATGTTGATTTAAAAGTCTTGCTGTTGCATCAAAAGCAGTTTATAATGGCATAAAGATGCTGTATCTTAAAAAAAGATATGAAAACTGGATATAAAAAGTTAGTCAGTGTGTGGGTTTAGTAACGATAGAGAAACAACAAACACACTAAAATAACGATAAAGCGGGCATGCGTTGTGTTCTTTGTGTTTCAACCAGTAATAAGCCCAAACACGGTCTGTATTCAGCAAATAATATCAAAAAAGATCAACCCGCGACTGCCTAAATCTAAATTTGGGGAACTAGTCTAAAATTGCTTATAAGCATAGACAGTAAACGCTTATAAGCAGACTTGGCAACTGCTGAGGAGAAGTGAGAACGAGCGCGCAAGCGGGGATTCTGTGTGACGCACGAAAACAGGGATTCTGATTCGACCGCGTCAATGCCTTAAGCCCCGCCCCCCGACCAATCAGTGCGCAGCGAGTGAACGCCTCGAGCGCGTCTTTCTCCAATCCCGCGTCCTGAAAGCGGATTACCGGATCGGTTCTTTTTCCTCGACTCCTCGAGACGTGGATGGTGGGATCTGTTCAACGGAAGGATATTATAGAGGGTGGGAGGAAACATCACGGAACAAAAAAAGAAAAAGAAAAACCCTTTCAGTGGATCACTTAATTGCGTCTTTTCTGTTCTACGTGACGTGATGGAAGTACGGCATCGACGGTGATCGCTTTACACCGAGAGGAAGAGGAAAATGAAAAGGTGTGTGGATTTTTATACCCGGAGTGAGGGGAGCGAGCGCGCGCGCGCGCAACGCCTCGAGACGGATCGCGTGTGCTGCTGGTTCTGGCATGTGCTCGGGGTCAGAGGAAGTCACAAACATCACATCTGATGTTAGCGAGATTTAGCGTCACAGAAGCTTTTCAGTTGATCATTTTAATATTTGATTTCGTGATATTTTGATTGCATTAGCAGGTTAGCTCATGTTAGCATGTGATGTTGGCTACTGGAGGTGTGTTTAGAATGATGCATCCGTCTAGACAGGCAAAGCATGACAGCATTTCCTACCTAAACATGACAGCTTACACTCCTGGCATGCTGATTTTCATGTTTATGCTGCCTTGGGGCATTTAATGCATCTGGGTCTATGGTTGCACGTGTGAGATCTGAATCTGATCACACACACACACAATGGCCAGTTTCTATGCACCGTGTTTTGAATTAGGTCACATGCATTTGGCAGGAAGGGATAACTTTGAATAGTGTTTGCATAGTTTTTAAATCTCCCTTGATTCGTGCTGAAAAATGAAAGGTACAGGGTCCAAACACAAGGAATGGGTTAGCTATTATTTTGCATAATCTCATGCAAATGAACGAGATTGCATGGAACATTTTGTAAATGCTGTAATGCATTTATAATATGTTTGAAAGGTTACTTTCTGCCGAATGGACTAGATTGTCCTACTTTTAGCCAAATGCTTCTCTTGTTAAACATGTGGTCTGGACTGGAGAGATGTAATCCTTATTAGGGTGTGTGTTTTTGATTAATTGCACAAGTCTGCATGTGATGAAAGGAGTGTGATGTAGTCTCTGTAGTGTAGTCTGTTACACGTCTTAATTATTTAAAGGGATAGTTCACCCAAAAATGAAAATTCTCATGTCGTTTCAAACCTGTAAGACTTCGATTATCTTCAGAACAAAAATGAAGACATTTTTAATAACGTCTGAGCGCTTTCTGTCCCTCCATTGACAGTCAACGCAACTACCACTTTGACGCTTCAAAAAGATACAAAACACAGAGATTGTAAAACTAATCCACGTGATTTGAGCGGTTTAGTCCAAGTTTTCTAAAGAGATTCTAATCGCTTTATACGAACAGATTGAATTTAGGCTTTTATTCACATATAAACATTCTTCAACTCGCACATCAGTAAACAGAAGCTCAAGCATGTTCGCTGGATGTGCAAGAACCAATGAGGTTCATTCTCATGTTATGCTTAAAGGAGTAGTTCACTTTAAAAAAAAAAAAAAAAACTTTTGCTGATAATTTACTCACCCCCATGTCTTCCAAGATCGAAAAGAAATTAAGGTTTTTGATGAAAACATTCCAGGATTTTCTCCATATAATGGACTTCAATGGGAACCAAAAGGTTCACGGTCCAAAAGACACTTTCAGTGCCAACTGCAAACTGTTCAAAAGGCTTTAAACAATTCCAGATGATGAATAAGGGTCTTATCTAGCGAAACGATCGCTCATTAAAAAAAAAAAAAGTTTACGTTTTATAAGCTCAAATGCTCGCCTTGCTCTGTTCTGTGATGCGCGTTCGTGACTCTCCTGTTTGAACTCGTTCATCAAAATGAACGAATCTTTTCCTGAGTCAATTCGTTCATTTTGTTCGCTGAATGAACCAAATGACATGAAAATCATGAAAAAAGATTAGTTCATTTTGAATGATGAACGAGTTCGAACAGGAGAGTCACGAAAGTGAACTACTCCTTTAATGTTCGAGTCTCTGCAAGAACCAATGAGGTTTGTTCTCGTGAGTCAACCAGGTTCGGTTGATCTTCTGTTTATATTTGCTAACCCAGGGACAGAAAGTGCTTAGATTTCATTAAAAATATCTTTATTTGTGTTCCAAAGACGAACAAACGTCTTACAGGTTTGGAACAAGTAAATTATGACAGGATTTTTATTTTTGTGTGCACAAATCCATGCTTTAAATCATTTACTCGCCCTCATGTTGTTTCCATTGCAGCACAAAGTAATTATTAGCTCTTATGCATTAAACAACAGTCCGCAGTGACCATGTTAGTCAAGCTCCAAAAAGCATCACGAAACTAGGAAACTAGGCCTAGATCATATTGACTCAAGCAATGGCTTTTTAATAGACGCGGTCACGATGAAATGTCATATGAAACATATGTTTTTCATACTTTCTCCTCACTCAATGAATAAATTGGAGCAGCACAAAAGCCAGTAGCTACATAAAATCATAATTTCAATTTTGGGTGACTTTCATTATTTTAACAGCGACTCTTTAACACTGAAGGAGAGAGAGCCAGTGCTGGCACTTCTCAAACTCAGTTTGCTGGTATTTTAGTGCCTGTCCTCCGCGTTCACAGAAAGGCCATGCGAGGTTTGGCAGGGGCCCCGGGGCAAAGCGACTGTCTCTAATGCGTTAATCTGGCCTGAGCCTTCCCTGTACAGCCAGAACTGTGTCATAAACTCATATCACCCTCAGTGCAAAGTACCAAATATTAAAAGCAAACTGTGTTTTATTCACGCCTCTCGACTGTTAAAGTTCCCGAGGGAGTCCTGTTGTAATTAATACGGTGCTGCATTGAGATTTGTTCTCGGTATAAAAGTGTTTAATTAAATTGCCACTGCATCTCAGAGAAGCAATGCTGAAGTAAGTCGTTCAATAGCTGTCAGTGGAAATAATTAGCCGTTGCACTTTCGTTACTATGGGGTTTGTGCTTTCCTTGATGGCATCATTTCCATGCTATTAGTGCATTACTGTTACCGATGATCATGCTTTTGACTCTTTCGAGTGCCATAGTGTAGCTTGTAGGGCTTTTTTGAGGTAAATGTGACTACATTTTTTACTAGCTGTTTTATATTGATTAGAGCCCGACCGATCAAGGATTTTGAAGGCCGATACCGATACAAATATTATTGGGTTTTAAAATCCGATATATCGGCCGATTATTATTTTTAGTAAGTTGTGCTGTGTCTTACAACGTACCTTCTAATGTTCATTCATGTCTAGGTCAACACACACCCCATCAGACACAAACACAGACACATGTATATAATCATATTTTATGCTGTAACTAATATTAAAGAGGCAGGAAAAAAGGAGAAAAAAATATATGTTTATATATGTGAATGCGAATTTAAAATGGGTCATTTATGTAGAAGAAATGTGGAATTATTTTTTGAATTTGGAGCTTTCTAGACTGAGAAAAGCCAGAACATGTATTTTTGGCTAATGTGGATGAAAGACAACAACTCCCAGAACGCACTTGCTTCGCTGCCCTAGGAGGCCACGCCTACCGGTAACAGAGCGCAGTCGTTAAACAACAAGTCTAGGCTACTAGTGAGTCTCCGTGATGAGTCTGCCCGAAAATGTGTTTCGAGATCGTCCAAAATCTCCGGGATTGGGCTTTTGCGTTCTATAGTCGCCATTCATCATGTTTACTGTGGCGAGCGGGACGAGTGAGGGCCGCGGGAGAACGCCGCGAGGCCGGTGGCGTGATTACCGATGAGCGACACCTGTGAGACGCACCGGTCTCGTATCTCTTACGGAGGAGCGGGAATTTTCTTAAACGCACATCAACCGATCACTTGTTTAGCGCTCATGTAAACACTACATTCAGATCCACCAATGGAATGAATTCAGTCAGATTGAAACAAAAGCTGTGCATGTAAACAATGAATGGCGACTGCAGAAAGCAAAAGCTGAATCCCGGACATCGACGGCCGGACATGTCTGGAAAAAAGAGGATGGTAACCCCTAAAGTTACTACTCAGCTTTCTCCACAGAACAAGAGCCTGCTAGCTTAGCTTACAAACAAAGATGGCCGACACTATGTGTTCATTCTGTGAGTGAGATCGCCCTCTATGGGCGGGTTGAGGACATGCGGGACGGCCCCGAATACTGACTGTAGTCTTTAGCCTCTGGACAAAAAATCCACCGATGACAGAAAATTACGATTTTCGTGTCATTGGAGGATTTTTCCAGACAAAAAATACATAAATCTCTCGTCTCAGGGGGATATGAGGGTGAAAAGCATAGTAATTGCAAAATACTACAGGTTTCTACTAATACAAAGCTTAATGCTAAATCCTGAAGTATCACTTTAAGGATCGGTTCTTTGGATTTTAGAATCAATATCAAAATTAGAATCCATTAAAATCAAGAAATCGATATTTGTCCTAGTAGGTGAGCAATAATCCATTTATCCATCAAATCGTCCCGTGTCATATTATCATTAATCTGTATTACCAGTCCAATCGTCACAGACTGCTGGCACCAGACGGAGAGCACAACACACACTGGACAATGCCAGTCATCTGTGCTAGAGAGAGGAAACAGATTTATCCAATATTGTCTGAGCTCCACAGTGCCCGCACTGGACTTGACTGGCACTGAGTCCTCTGTACAGCACAAGATAGAGAAGTATTGTTCAGCAACTGACGGATATTAGCCCCGATTGTTCAGTAACACGACTCATTGTGCCTGTCGCGAAACCCCTATTTTATAGCCATGTTCTTCATCATTGATTGACATAACACAAATTTTACATTTCATGACTAGTGTTTGATATTAGGGATGCACGATATATCGGCCAGCATATCGGTATCGGCCGATATATGTTCATTTTTAATGTTATTGTTATCGGCCTGGTAAGAAAATGTAGCCGATATAGTAAAGCCGATAAATAATGTATTATTCCCTTCAGCTGAGACACTTGTTGAGCAATGTTTGTTTTTGAATTTCTTGAAATATGTTTGAAATCTCTTCAGAAATTTTAAATACGGTTCGGTACAACATGCGCACCGCAAATCTGTCATATCGGCTATACAACACTATAATGAGAACATCATTATAATTGTGCGCTTGGGACGTGGATTTAATTGTGAGACTTTTGTGTTTGTAATCAGGCTCTCAAAATTAGATAAAAATTTGGATTTAAGTTTATCGGCAGATATATCGCTTATCGGCTTTCAAATATAAAGAATTATCGGTATCGGCCAAAATTTTTATATCGGTCCATCCCTATTTGATATGGTATATGACCAGTGTTGGGCATGTTACTTAAAAAAAAGTAATTATAGTTATAGTTCTCACAAAGCGTTACATCATTATAAAAGTAACTAATTACCAGGAAAAGTAACTATCGCATTACTTTTTAATAAAATGTCAAATAACTTGGATGCCCCCTATATTAAATGTTGAACGAATGAAATGACACTAAATAAAATAAGTTATTATTATTACTATAATAACATAGTACATATATAATAACATTGTCACTATACTACTAAGTACATGATACTTATTTTTTGCTTTGGAAAAAAAAATTATATACTGGTCAAAAGTTTAGGGTTGGTAAGATTTTTTTTTAATGTTTTTGAAAGTCTCTTCTTCTCACCAAGGCTGCATTTATTTGTTCAAAAATATAGTAATATTTTGAAATATTATTACAATTCAAAATAACCATTTTATATGTGAATATATTGTAAAATGTAATTTATTCCTCTGAATAAATTTTTAGCATCATTACTCCAGTCTTCAGTCACATGATTCTTTACAAATCACTGTAATATTTGTGTTTAATGCCATCACACTAATTCCTAGATCCTTTCTTTTTGCTTTTTTGCCATAAAATATTTTTTTAAATTATTATTAATTTAAAATAATCTGATAATTATTTAACAGATATTGTCTTTAAGATTCAATCTAGTTTAAGACATAGTTCCAGTTATATGCCGCTTATACTGACTTTTTACAGTGGCATCATTTGTCTCATCCAGTCTTATTCATTGTATTCATTGTTTTGTGTTTTATAATGTGAAGCTGTTTGTGCACTGATATATTTCTTCCCATCGGTTTACATTGGCCTACACAAATTTGAATTTCCATATTTTTAAGCAATTAGGCCAATAGATTATCAAACAGACATCGCAACATTTCATTTCATAATAAATAAAACATTTTGGGGTTGAATTTCAAAAGTAACCGTATGGTGATATAAAATGACTCATAATGGTGATCTAGAATGACTCATACCGTACGATTATGGTCATGCCGCCCACTATCTTGTACAGGTTCAGAGCAGCTTCTTCTACACTGTTCGGCAGGCTAATAATACGGCGTCAAGCGTTATCATCAGGGTTCGTGACACGGCGTGCGAAACCTGGAGTCTCGTCAGCAGATTGTAGGCCATGTTTTGTTGGCGCAAGCCAACACATTCCTGACGCGGTCTGCCATCAGCCGGCATGAGAGGAATGCTGTCGAGATTCTAGTATGTAAATGCCTGTCTTTGTCTCATCTCTTCCTGATGAGAGCAGAGGCTGCTGGGAAAACAAAAAAAACTTGTGACATTCTGAAGAGACTTTGTATTGGTTGTTTCTGGGTTGGTGAGAAAAATGTCAGTAAACTCCAGCTCACTGTACATATGTTTTTGCATTGTAACTATTATTTTAATAGTTCTTTAATTCAATATTTTAAAAATAAATGTGATTAGTTAATTATTAATAATGTTTAAAAGACATTAAAAAGTCGAAAATGTAAAAAGGTCCTCTTTAAGTATCCATTTAAACAATAGTGAGAACTAGGGCTGTCAACATGGCTGAAAAGCTTCTTTCTTAATTATTAGCAAAATTGTGTCCTAAACCAAATCAAACATGTTATATTTAATTGAAATGAAATGACATTCACTTTTAAAACAATTGTTCTTAAATTAAAATATAATTTACTTAATGTGCATGCAAAGAAAATTAGATAACAGGTAACCTGAGAAAACATGCATACGTTAACAAAGGGCTGTCAAATTTCAAATATTTGAAAAATTTGAATTTGAATTTTTGGTGTGTCAAGACATGCGAGACATGCATCTGACACCAAAAATTCGAATGCATGGTGTTTCGCATTCAAATGTGCAGTTTGTTTGTTTTTTTGTGACGAATATTTAAAATTTGAATTTTTATTTGACAGCTCATAGTTCTTTAATTTAAAAAAAAAATGAAATTGTTATTAGTTAATTGTTAATGCTGATAGATAAGCAATATAATAATTGCATATAATCCAATCAAAACCAGTCATCACCAAAAAAAAAGGAAAAAAGTGAATACATTATTAAGTCAAAAATGTAAATAGGTCCTCTTTAAGTATCGCCTTGGTACTGAAGTAAACTCTAGTGAGAACGTTCTTGACGGTCCATCTTCCTGTCTTTTTTTTTTAGTCTCCACGTGTACGGCTGTTTGTAAGAAGGCTCCTCCTCCTATTCCTCCACGCATCACCTCCAAGCCCTACATCTCGGTTACGGTCCAGAGCAGCACCGAATCGGCCCAGGACACGTACCTGGACAGCCAGGACCAGCGCAGCGACATCAACAGCCAATCGGGACGCAGCAACTCCTCCGACAGCCTCGCCAGCTCTCGAACTGGGAGTTTGGCCAAGAGCGTCAAGCGGCCGCCCATCCCTGCCCCGCGGGAACCCGTCCACCTGCCCAGCGCGAGAGTGACCACGCCCCCTCCCGCCATAGTCCCGCCCTCACCGGATCCCAGAAGCGAGCCTGCGAGTCTCACGCTGGGACCTGACGAACCACAGGCTCCGCCCAAGAGGAAACTCTCATCCATTGGTATTCAGGTGTGTGCATAAATATTTTAATGTTGTCGTGATTGCTATTGGATTGCAGTTTTGGTATCTGGTCATGTGACGTCACTGCCATTGGTAGTCGCTGCTCATTTGCATATGAGCTTGAAGTCTGCTCAGATTTGTTGCGTCTCCTGTAGTTTCGAAGCAACTTCTGGTTGTCACTGTGAGCACAGTTTTAGATATTAAAAAGCTGTTTTTGAGCTACATTTTAAGATATTTTGGATTTTACAATTTATTATTGTGGTAAAATAAATGCCCTTCTGTACTGTGAAGGGCCATTTAAGATTAGGGCTGAAACGATTAATCGACAATGTCAACAATTTAAAAAAAAAATGTCGACGATTATCTTTCTTGTCGAGTAGTCGTTTGATCTCGCTTGACCTAATGTAAGGGCGTGCAATATCGCGATTTGACCGCTACGCCGCTGTGGCGTTAGAGTGTAATGCAGCCCTTTACAAATACTATTGCGGTAAAAGAAAAAAACAGCTCTAAGTTCATTAAAACAACTATTACTAAAGCTAAACTGATTATTCTTTTTTTATATTATAGTTTTAACTAATTGAACAACACTGAAAAAAATAATATGCTTTATCTAATCAATAAAATTGTGGCAACATATTATAAGCAATATTATTAATTAAATTGTACAAATTAGAATTAATTAGAATGTTAATTTGATTAACTATTACTCAATTCTAATTTGTTCAATTTAATAAATAATATTGCTTGTCATCTGTTGCCACAATTTTATTAATTAGATAAAGCATATTCATTTTTACAGTGAATCTGAATAATTGTTTCAAACTTACTGATTAGCCGGCAAAATAATCGACGATTGATCATCAAAATAATCGTTTGTTGCAGCCCTATTTAAGATATGTATTAGATACATCTTATGATGTCATGCGTACAGTTCATACGGTCATTGATCGGAACAGGCTGATTTGTTGAATGCACAGTTGGCTTGGATATGTAAATGTGGGCAGTCGTATGTTAATGAGCTCATGCATGTGACATAGCATGACTAATTAATTCATTTAATGCTCTGGGGAAACTAGCGAGGGAGGTTTGATTAATAAATGTTAAGTACGTCACATAATACGTTGCTTTATTTCTGAAGAGCGCGAAAAATCCAGCTTTGCGTCAAATGAGCTGTTAAGGCCCTTGCACACCGAGTCGTATTTGTGATTGGGTGGCTCTAAATTGTCAACACCATTTAGACTGCTTGCTGCGGATGCGAAAACTCAGAAAATCGAACCCGATCAGATTTTTTTTCATGTATTTATTTCTTAACGTGCGGATGTGAATTTAGTGCAAGGGCCTTTAGTGATGCGTTGCACTAATTGTACGAGGAGATTTGAGTTGTATCATAACTATTGTTTAGCATTAGTTTTGTTGGATTTAGTGTTGTCAAAAAACTCGGTACTTTGGTACCAAGTCGGTACTAAAAAAAAAAATGTTACGCTACCAGCTTTTCTAGGTACCGAGTACCAGGTTAATCCAGTTCTGTTCTAGACGCGATGTCTGAAACGTGCACAGTTGCGTCCTCTTTATAACGCTGATATGGCTCTCTGTCTCTGAATCCACTTGTTGAAACGAAAGGAGGAACGAGCCACATATGGAAATATTTTGGATTAGGCTAATGTCACGTTGCCATAAGAGGCCGATTACATGCAAATTCGCAATTTCAAATATAGGCGCGATTCAAGCGCGCTCCTAATAAAAACTCGTTGGCGTTGCATAGCAACGACAGACGCCGCGTGAGAGCAAGCGCTTTGGAAAGAATAAGCACGCGCAAAAATATAATTAAAAAACACGCGCGACATGTGAACGGCCTCTAAAGTGCTTTCGGGGTAGTTTTACGAGTACATGAGCACAGTAGTATCCACCCGACACCAGAGTACTACTGGTATTGTCATTTAATGTCAGTGCCAGTTCTAGGCGTATTCTTGCCTTTATAACTCAGCAGGTTTAAAAAGCCTTTTTAAAATTACAAATGAATGCAGTTTTAGATTAAATAAAAGGACAGTCAAGTCAAATAAAACATGTTTTATGGTAATGCTACAAAGATACCATTCAACAACATTACTTAGTTCACATCAACACATTGAGTGAACAATATATTTTTACAACATTAATTAATGTTTGAAAATGTTATTTATTACAAACACCTGATTGTTCATGTATGTTCACTTAATTCATTGTGCATTAAATAAATAATGGATTAAAACTGTTAGTGTATACTATTGTTTATTTTAGGTCATTTTATCTAATCTTTTTCTAAAGTGTTTATAATACAAATGTACAGTTTCCATACTTGTAACCGTGATAAACACTTAAATATATGTAAATTTAAACTAAGCTTTGGTACCGAAATTGGTACCGAGAACCGTGAATTTTAACTGGTATTGGTATCGAATACTGAAATTTTGGTACCGTGACGACACTAGTTGGATGCGTCTCAGACGAGTGTTGTTTTGTCCGCAGGTGGATTGTGTGCAGCCGGTTCTGAAAGAGGAGCATACTCCCACGACCAGGTTCCAGTCCATCGGGGTTCAGGTCGAAGACGGCAGGCCGTGAGTTTTGCACCCTTGAGCGCTGTGGAATTTGATACGGCAGCACTTCTCTCTGAGAGTGAGTGTGTGTGAGTCAGCTTTCTCAGCCATGTATGGTGCTGGAAACACTCAGAAGTAACGATTGAGTGTAGACGGCAGGAGATAATGAGATTCTGCTCTATTTTCATATCTTTGCATCTCTTGTCTTTAAGTATGCTGTCTCCCACACACCAGCTGTCTGTCTTCCTCCCGGCCTACCTTCCTCTTCAGCTCCTTCTCTTTTCTTCCTAAGACGGTCAAGTGTGATGAAGCATATCGAACAGCTTGCTATTTTTTTCTGCTTTATTAACATTTAATTGATATTCATAGATTGATTTGAAGTTCTGTTTGTTTGGGTTTTGTTCGAAGCGATTTTATTAGAGAAATAATGTTGAAGAACATGGCAGTATTTTGGAGGATTGTTAATTGGTTTGTTTTATTTTTCTTCCTTTCTCTCATCTACTATTCTTTATTTTTTTATTAAACATGACAGATTTGTTTCATATATATGTGTATATATATATATATATATATATATATATATATATATATATATATATATATAATATTTATTGGTGGTGATAAAAGAGAAAAATTTAAAAAAATTAAAAATTAATTAAAAAATGCTGTAGTTAATATTTTATTTTTCAATACTTTTGTGAAGAATACATTTGTTGATACTTTACTTTTGTGAAGTCAGTAGTTAATATGGCACACCTTTTAATAATAATATCAATAAAATAAACATATATATAGTTTTTTTATTGATATTATTAAAAGGTGTGCCGTATTAACTACTGACTTCAGAAAACAAGCATTTTTTTTTAATTATTAAAAGAAATATATATGTGTGTGTGTGTGTGTGTGTGTTATGTTATGGTAAAATGAATTTATTGGTGGTGAAAGAGGAAAAAATTATTGTTGAATGGTTTTTAATAATTTCTGAAAAATTCTTGTTTTGTGAATATCAATAAAATTAAACAAACAAAAACTATATATATATATATATATATATATATATAGTTTTTTATTGATATTATTAAAAGGTGTGCCATATTAACTACTGACTTCACAAAACATGCATTTTTTAAATTATTAAAAGAAATATATATATATATATATATATATGTGTGTGTGTGTGTGTTATGGTAAAATGAATTTATTGGTGGTAAAAGAGAAAAAAATTATTGTTGAATGGTTTTTAATAATAATTTCTGAAAAATTAATGTTTTGTGAACATCAATAAAATTAAACAAACAAAAAAACTCTATATATATATATATACTCATACAATTATATAACTAAAATGTATTCATTAATCTGTGTGTGTGTGTGTATATATATGAAGAGTTCAGATGCAAAAGCCTCTAAATGCCATTTGAAATTTTCTTCTTTAATGATGATTTTTATCAAACTTGTATATTTCAGTTCAGTAATTTCACTTAAATAACAATGATAATTACCTATTAATTGTTATTTCAGTGAAATCACTTAACTTAAATAAACAAGTTTGATAAAAATCATCATTAAAGAAGAAAATTTCAAATGGCATTTAGAGGCTTTTGCATCTGAACTCTTCATATATATATATATATATATATATATTATTAGCATCATCATTGTTATTATTTTTGCCCAAGTACATTCAAGCAGTCTTCCAGCATATCGATTTTTTCATAATGGATTCATAATGGGAACTAATGTAGATATCCAGCAGAGCCGCGTGTGGACCTGCTGTTGAACTGCTGCGGTGTTGCTCAGTGTCTCCTCTCTCCGTGTGTGTCTAGACTCAGTCGCTTCACGAGCATGGCGTCGAGACAGGAGACGACGGAGACCGAATCCCAGGAGCAGAACGACGGTAAACCCTCGGAGAGTCAGACGGCCAGCCGGTCCGTGGAGAAGCTGGACCCGGCTCTGGACCCGTCCTCCCTCCCCCCGCCGGACCCCTCTCTGCAGGCCGGGACGGGGAGCGTGAACGGGTCCGCGGAGCAGCCCGGGGGGTCGGCGGGCCTCAGGGACGGGCGCTGCTTCCAGAAGCTTCTCCAGGCCGAGACGGACCGCATGGAGGCCTGGTGTCGACAGATGGACCTCGAGACCAAAGACAAACAGCTGTCAGAAGAGGGTGAGATGCTCGCTCGACACATAAAGGGAGGGTTCACCCAAAAATTTTAATTAGCCCATAATTTACTCACTCTGAGGCTGTCTTAGGTGTATATGACATTCTTCTTCTTTAGACGAATACAATCGGAGTTATATTAAAAAACAATTCTGTCTCGTCCAAGCTTTAAGTGCATTCATTCATGATAAAAGTGCTCAAAGGATTCATGATAAAAGTGCTCTCTCTCTCTCTCTCTCTCTCTCTCTCTCTCTATATATATATATAGATGATAGATAGATAGATAGATAGATAGATAGATAGATAGATAGATAGATAGATAGATAGATAGATAGAGATTTAGTTATAAAAAGTAAAAAAAAAAAAATAAATTTTGGTGTGTATATATGTGTATATTTATATATATTTATAGTTATATATATATATATAAAACTATATATGTATATTTATATTAAATATACATATATTATAATATTTATATATCATATATATATTATATACATATATTATATTATACTATAAATATACATATATTAACTATATATGTATATTTATATATATATATATATATATATATATATATATATATATATATATATCTGAAAAGTTCAGATGCAAAAGCCTCTAAGTGCCATTTGAAATTTTCTTCTAGAATGATTTTTTATCAAGCTTGTATATTTAAGTTCAGTGATTTCACTTAAATGGCAATGAAGATTACCTATTAATTGTTATTTAAGTGAAATTACTGAACTTAAATAAACAAGTTTAATAAAATCATCATTAAAGAAGAAAATTTCAAATGGCATTTAGAGGCTTTTGCATCTGAACTCTTCATATATATATATATATATATATATATATATATATATATATATATATATATATATATGAATGTATGTATATGCTCACATTTTAAATAAAACAAAATAACTAGAATAGCTGTTAGAAACTGTCATTGCGTTTAAGAAGAATGTCACCCTGACGTAACCAATGTGAATGACCTTAAATGACCTTTAGTCACCATATTTAAGTGAAGCTGATTTCAGACGTTCTGACAGACTGTTATATAGTGTTGTCTGTCAGTGCCATTACTACTGATGTAAATGTGCAGGAAGCTGCTGGAAATCGCATCGATGTTGTCAGGAGCTTCCCTTTACAGACGCGCATCAAACGCCCTGCGGATCCGTGAAGAAAGGATGATATCACTCTCTCTCTAAACGTACGGCCTCATTAATGAGCTTTAATCAGAAACGGCTCTCTGTTGCCTGCTAATTTTGGCTCCTCGAGCCTGTGATTAAAGTCATTAGGTTTGAACCTGGCATGAAGAGAGAGAGAGAGAGAGAGAGAGAGAGAGAGAGGGGGGAAAATCAATGGCAGCTTCTGTGACATAATGCAGAAGTGATGGTGTGTTTCTCACTCCTCCACAGCCGGCAGATGCTAACGTAATGAATCAATGTTTCTGCTGTGTGTGTGGTTTGACTGACGGCACGTTGTCAACATAGAGATAGTAGGGCTCAGTATTGACTCGAATTTCATGATTTGGTTCGATTTCAATTCACTAGCTTGCACTTCGATTCGATATAGATTAATTTGTTTGTGTATATATATATATATATATATGAATCGGGTACAGTACATGGCAAATTTTCATGAGGAAAAAGATCAACTCTAAACTAACGCTGTAAAACTGATTTGTATAAATTAATAAAGTTATGATCCTAACTTTATAATGGCATAATTATGTTTCTACTCCAATTAATTTTTTGAAATACAAAAAAACATTAGGGATAGACTATATATCGCCACCGTATCGGTATCGGTCGATATATGTAATTTTATCGGCCCGATAAGATATCGATAATTTTATCGGCCCGATAAGAAAATTTGGACGATATATTAAAGCAGATTAATATTAGATTATATCCTTAAGATACGCACTGTTTGCCATGGTGGTTTTGAAGTACTTGAAATATGATTTGAATCGCTTTAAAAAGGGGAAAATACAGTAAACTGCTAATGTGCAGCACAAGTCTGTCATCGGCGACAAAATTATAATATAAACGCCATAATTGTGTGCTTGGGACATGGATTTTAATGGTGAGAGTAATTTATGTAATCACACCCTCAAAAAAATATATAAAAAAATTGGATTTAGATTTATCGGCCAACAGTACCGATTATCGGCTTATAAATATAAAGCGTTATTATCCGTATCGGACAATTTTCACATCGGTTCATCCATAAAAACATTTATTTAATAACTATTTTTATAAAAAACTTTTTTTTATATACTAAAGTCATTGAATGGCTTTGTTGAGGTAAACATAACATTACATTCATAATATGTACGTGACACTGTTTACAAGCTGTATTATGGACGTCTTTCTGCGGTTAAAGCACATGAGATATGATAAGGATTTCAATAAGTTGTACTGCATCTTTTAACAACCTCTTATGTTTATTTGATGCTGTAACTAGTAGTAAAGCTGAAGAGATGATCATCTGCTTGAGCGGAGGCACTACAGCGATCTGCCACGTCACAGTAAAGAGCAACAAATTGGACCGAATTTGAAATCTGAGACTTATTCATATCAAAAGTAACAAAGCAAAAAGCTTATTGTGATTTATCCGATATCGGTTTATAAAAATGAGAATCGATTAAAATGGATAAATGGATTTTTTTGGCCCAGCTATAGATAAATAGCAGGCTTACGAAGAGTGTGTGTGTGTGTTCCTGTAGTGTTGGGAGAGGTCCGCAGTGCCGTCGGCTGCGCTCAGCTCTTGATGTCTCAGAAGTTCCAGCAGTTTCGGGGCCTTTGTGAGCAGAACCTGGTGAGTGTCCTTAAAGGACCTGCGTATCCTGAGTCTTAAAGGTTTTTTTTTATGTTTTTATATATATATATTACTGTAATTGAAGGATTAAAAAATGTTTCTACTTAAATTACATAATTGTTATGAAAATTTCACAGTGCAAATCTGAATGGTCATACAAAAATATAACATGATAAAAGTAACATATATTTATTTATTCTTTATTATTTTATGAGTTATAATGATTTTTTTTATTTTAATTAATTAATTTAATTTCATTTGTATTCAATTTAAATTTAATAATCTTTCTTTTTATTTTGTTAAAGCATAAAATGTGTGTATATGTGTGTGTGTGTATATATATATATATATATGTATATGTCTTTTTATTGTATAATAATTATATAGATATATTATTAAATAATAATATATCTATATAATTATTATACAATAAAAATAGACATTTATTTATATATAAATGTCTATTTTTATTGTATAATAATTATATAGATATATTATTATTTAATAATATATCTATATAATTACTTACAATAAAAAAATCCTTGTTTCATTCAATCCTTGTCCACCTCCATTTATTCATTAAATTAATATTTAATGATTATGCGGTAATTTGAAAGAGATTGATGTGAAGAAGTGAAATGAACAGACTGAGAAGAACAAGTATATATGGACAGCATTTGACATTTGGAGACATTTGCAGTTAAATTAAAGGTAATAAATCACAACATGAATCGAAGTTTGTGTTACTGCAATACATAGCGCATCACAAAATGTTTAAAATAATCAATAATATCTTATTGTGGCTTTATTATGCTGATGTAACAGGCCGCAGGATGAGGACAAATACCATCCAATAATATCTTGCTTAGTTGTCTTACTTCCAATCTGTTGGATCAAATCTAGTCCGCCGTTCTTCTCTCCTGCTTTATACTTTCTTTGACTTGGAAACACAGCAGGAGTGCTGATCATCATCCCAGAGCCGGTCATGTGACTCATAGAGCTGTGGAAGCGCCCTCTGCTGGCGGCTGTCCTGTGCTGTAGTGTGTGTTCTGTTACACACAGGGTCTGGAATTAACTCTTTTCCCACCGGACAATTTGGCAACTTGATTTTTAGGTTACTGGACATTCAGATCTTCTACTAACCCTACATCACAACTAGGGCCGTCACTTTTGTGAAAAAATCCTTTTAATGGACAGATGTTCTCTTCCAGTTTCTTGTTTGTTTGTTTTTCTGTTGTAAGTATTTAAAAGTGCCCTCAAGCTACGAGTGTGTGATGTGTGTGTTTCCGTCAGGACGTGAACGCTCAGCCGCGACCCACCGCGCAGGATCTGGCCGGGTTCTGGGATCTCCTCCAGCTGTCCATCGAGGACATCAGCATGAAGTTCGACGAGCTCCACCTCCTCAGGTCCAACGACTGGAAGATGTCTGAGACCCAGGACAAAAAGGTCCAACTCATGTACCTTTCCAACATCCTAACGCTTCCTTTTGCTTGTTTAACCAATGTGAAGGTAGAATGAAGTTCTGGTTTCTGGTTCGACTTCAGTGTTTAGTTGGAGCCGCCCATCCTCATTATAAGGTCATGTGATAAAAGTGATGATGCTTGTAAAAAAACAGGCATAATTAGTAATATCTAGTGCAAATGTAGTAAGTGTAATGTATTTTATATGTTAAGAATTAATTAAATATTCAATTAATATTGTAATCAATAGTTGATTTTATTGTATTTGATAATGTTAATTCTTCACATATAAATACATTATTACACTTACTCCATTTGCACTAGATATTTATATGTTAAGAATTAACATTATTAAATTAATATGTAATCATTAGTTTTTATTATTATTAATTTATACATATATTTTGTATACTGCACATTATGAATTTATTCCATTGTTTTTTATTCTACATGAAATTCATAAAACACTTGTTTTTTTATTCTAAATTTATGTATTTTCAAATCATTTAAAATGTAATGTTTATTTTATAAACGTATTTTATATTTGCTTTTTTAAGTAAATGTAATTTTTATTTTAACGTTATAAGCTAGCATAGTGTATTTTAATATTCAAAATTAATGTTAATAATGAAATAGTTTTTCAAATTCATTATTAATAACGTCGTTATCAATAATTCTGCTTAATATTTCAATTATAAAGAAAATATTATTCATTTTTTTGCTTTAATTTGTATTGTTTAAATCTATAAATATATTATTAAATATTTAGTGCGTGTATCTGTATATATATGTATGTATATATGTATATATATATATATATATATATATATATATATATAATGTAATATTTAAAAGTGTTGTGTATTTTAATAGTGCTAATTAATATTAATGATTTTTATTAATTTATTAATAAATAGATAGAGTGCGACTTATTGCAAAACTCATATATATAAATATAAATTATTTTTATAAAAAATATAAAATATATTTATTTATTTATTTTCTGGTGTAACTAGGGGTGCAGGATAATATTTAATACTAATTATGAATTTTTATTTAATTATTGAATTATTGTAATGGTTAAAATTGTAAGTAAAAAAAAAAAAAAAGATAATCCTAAATAATAATCCTATTTGAATTGTTGAATGCTATCCTCAGGAGGAGAAGAAGCCAGCTCCAGCGCACACACCAAAGAAGACGGTAAAGATAAAGCCCAGCGGCGGGAAGGAGAAGAGCCTGGACTCTGTGGCCGATAAACAGCGTCAGGAGGCCAGAAAGCGTTTAATGGCGGCCAAACGCGCCGTTTCCGAGCGGCAGAACTCCGCCACCGAGAGCGCCGAAAGCATCGAGATCTACGTCCCCGAGGCTCAGACGCGACTCTAATGAACCACCAAACCATGAACTCCTCCACTCCTAGAGACGCTCATGGACACGCTTGCGGAGCCGGAGCGCACCACGCCTGGATCTAAAGGTGAACGGCCGGAAACAACGAGCAAAAATAGTAATAAAACAATAAAAAGAGCGACAAATTGAATTTGAACGCTTCCGCGTCGCCGCTGCCACTGAAGAACCTCCTGTTGACCGTTTGTTTATATGGCTTCCCCTTGTTATAATTATAAATGTCATAAAAGTTAACTATCTCATGGAATATATCAAGACTTTGTCTGTAAATTGTGCTAATATCTCTTGATGATGAAAAGAGCGCGTCAGATCTCAGACCCTTTACTCGCGTCGCGTCACATGACCCACGGACAGCATGCACTCAGGATCCTGCACGTGTGCACTTGTCTTTCATCAGCGCAGTCTTCCCGTTCTCACAAACACCTTTCTTTTCCATTTTTCCCGGCTCCGTGGAGCGCCGAGCACGGACACGTGACTTTTATCACTCGATGTGAATGTTCTGATGGTACGGCAGACGCTTGAAGTCTGGAGCGAATCACCGCAGGAAGTCGTAGAATAGCACAGGAAGCAGATTTTAGCACTGTTTGGTTCACGTCACTTTTCACTCCAGTAAAATTGAATGCAGAAACGCATTTCAGCTTGATTTATTTTCCATTTTTATTTAATAGGCTCCAAATATGTGACCACTCGACTTTTATGATGAATGTTTTTAAGACGTCGACAATGACAATGTCCAGATTTGACTTGGACCAACTGCCTGTCTGTTGTGTATTAATATTAATATTATTTTAATTCATTCCATGTGTTCTTCAGCACGGTTTCCTGATGTTACGGTTCCAGCGATGGCCGTACGACCGTGTCTGTGTGACCAATTAGAGCCCATCATTTGTGATCAGATGTTTTTTTGTTTTTTATTAGTAGTATTTTCTTTGACAGATATTAAAAACTTCCGTTACCCAAAACTCAGCTGATTTTTAGTTAGGAAAAGTTGTTGCGGTGTCAGATTTCCATCAGATTTTACTCTTTTCAGTGTGTTGTTGACCAACAGAAGGTTTACTGGGTATTTTAAACTGGGTTCAAAATACACTCTTCAGATCTGGGAGAATCACTGCCGGTTTGTTCATGTGCCGAATTACATAAAATCATAATATACACTATCTGGCCAAAAGAGACTGGATTGGATCATTATTGCAGTGATTATGTTTCTATCATTTGGCAACAGTTCTTCTAACTCTAACTGATGGAGTGTGTAGCTTTTCCTTTTTTAAATCACCCTCTATGAAAACACATTATACACATTATGACCATGTCAAGATTCAACAGGCTCAGATTGATGAATCTTGAGAATGGTTGTGAGGATCATGAAGAATCAGAGTCCAGAGCTTAAACTCAGTGAAAGTCTTTGGGATGTGCTGGACTCTTGCATTGGCAATACAAGATCTGGGAATAAATGTGATGTCATACTGAAATATGGAACATGTTTTATATGGTTGTTAAAGAAATTAAGAGCTACATACTCCTTTACATTATGGTTGGAAGAACTGTTGCCGAACATATAACATGATAGAAAAATAACAATCACTGATATAATGATCCAATCTAGACTCTTAAGCAGCGAGTGAGTATTGCATATAACATCATATTTTGAGTTTCTGATGATTCATTGTATTAACTCAATTTTTTCCAGTTCAATGAACTTAATTTTAAGGCAACCAGGTTACTTAATTTTAAGTTAAACCAACAATATTTTACTTTACAGTGTGTGGTTGAGTTGAGTGGGGTGAGTGTGTGTTCATGCAAGAGATTAGATGGCACTATTATTAATAATAATTCATACATTTTTCAGAGTTTGTATTCCATTATCAGTGTTTAACGAACAGTTCACCCAAAAAAAGACAAATCTACTTGCTATAAAGTTCTGACCGAGACGATCCCAGTGTTTCAGGAGCTTGATTCTCATGGTTTGAGTGGTGTGTGTGTGTGAAGTTCAGACTTGCTTCAGTTGAAGAACGCGAGTCATGTTCATTAAGTCTTTTATTTGTTCACATGATGATTCAGTGGATTTTAGCAGCCCCTCCTGTCCTGTCCTTATAACTATATAGTGAGTCACTGTGAAACTCTTCCATTCAAAGGTTTGGGGTAAATAAGGTTTTTAAAAAGACTAGAAGTGGCAGTAAAAACATTTAGGATGTTACGAAATAATTCTATTTCCAAATAAATACTGTTCCTTTGAACTTTCCATTCATAAAAGAATCCTTAAAATGTATTATTGCAAAATATATATTATGGTTTTATCAAGCAGAAAAAACTGGCAACATATTGATAATAGTACGAAATATTTCTTGAGCATCAAATCATCATATTAGAGGGATTTCTGAAGGATCATGTGACACTGAAGATTGGAGTAATGATGCTTGAAAATTCAGCTTTGATCATAGGAATAAATTCCATTCACATAAAAACATCTATTTTTTTAATAATAATTCACAGTTATACCGTTTTCCCTGTAATTGTTTGACCACTTAATGCAGTCTTGGTGAGCAAAAGAGGCACGGGGGTGAGTAAAAGATGACTGTTTTATGGGAATGTTTACATGCACTGATATTCCTCAAACCGAATAAATACAATGCAATTTTAGATTCTGAAAGTTGTTTATATAAACGTTGCAGTCCGTTTCCAGCATTATTTGCTTAACGACTAAATGAGGACGCATACATGTTAAAATATTGTATGCAACTTGACTGCTATTATCATTTCTGTTGTATTTAACAATGTTAGCTCGTATTTCAAACGCGTCTACCATTATCCACGCATTACTTAACGTACAATCAAATCAACATTCAGTCAATTTAGTGAGACATAAAGGCACGTCAAGACGAAACATTTAACAATTATTACTACGATTTTGACGTTTAGAACATACCTTTCTCAGTTCTGACAAGTTTATTCTTCAGAGATCTCATGATGTCGTGTTCATTGACATCCGGGCAAGTACGGACACTCTTTCACACCAAGAACATTAAGGAAAATATAGTAAAAAAAAAAATATATATATATATATATATATATGAGAAATGATATCGCTGGAATCACTTTCAGAACGATTTTCTGCTAATGAACTATTTCCCGCTAATGAACGATAAAACATTCACAGCCAATCAGAATCCGTCCTGCTTGAAAGCGCAAAAACTAAAAATTTGAAAACTAAAAGTGATTTCTGGCTGTTTTTGTTATAATGAGCTACTCCACACATGATTATTATAACTTATTTTTACGATCAGCGCAATGCATGATGGTATGTATGTAGGGCTTAGGTTAGTGACCATCGGTTGTACACTACTTTTCAAATTCTGGGATACATTGAGTATATAGGGTAGGCCTATAATAATCTTCACTATACATTCAGACAGCACTACAAAATGGCGAGCTCACTATATAGTCCACTATATAGTGAGTAATGGGTGATTTCGGACACAGCAAATATAATTATTGTTCTTTGTGTGAACGAACTTTTAGTTTAATGATCTACAACAAAACCGTTTTGATTTCTACAATAGTAATGTTGAATTTCTTGTTGGAAATTACATCAAAAGTGGAAAAAGTTGGTCAAAAACGTACATTTACACAACTTTCATTTTCAGACGACACTCTGCACTGTTGTATAGGCTTCGTGTTTGTAATAGTGCTGATATTCTGGTGTGTGTGAGGCGTGATGGTGGGGGAACCGTTTCAAGTCAAACAGGTGAAACATAGCAAATATTATGTTTGAACAGTAGTGATATTGTTTAACACAATATTTGTTAGGAGTAGTTGAATCATTCACATTGAGGTTGCATATTGACTTTTTTTATTATCTGACCAGAGTTGTTTTTCTAAGCATGACATTTGATGACAGAAAGGAATGATTGTTTGTTAATGAACTTCTGGACCAATCACAGCTCAGAATGCTCGCATTCATCAAACGTTTTACACAATTGACTCGAGCAATAAAGTAGCATCTTATGTTACTGTTTGTTATTGATGAGAAGTGTTCAGTCGTGTGAACGGTGACTTCACATCTTCAGTCTGTTTGTTCTTGTTCAACTTGTCAAGTTTCCAGACCTGCTTTTCCAACAGATACTGAAACTCAGCACAAATTTCTGAACTCTGCGTGTCGGCAATATCAGAGTCTTCAAACCTTTGTGTTCTGGTGGAAGGATTTATTATCGGATTGAATATCAATGAACTCCGATACGTTGAATCTTAATAGGGCTAAACTGGACTGAACACACTTATGGACTTTCAGTGGACATCTCGCCTGCCTTTGTACATTTTATTTATTCTTTTACATGTGATGCCTCAGATTTTATTGGAAGGATATTGTTGAACTATATATACACACACTCGCGTGTGTGGGTGTGTCAGATCAAATGTACTTCACATTGTCATGTTTTTATGCCAACTTTGGAGAGAAATATTGTAGACGTAGAGGGCCGATACTGACGCTTTCATGCACAACATCTCGTATTTGTTCAATCCATCAGGTTGTTTCTCGCACTTTTGTTTGTGTGTATATGAAACCCAGGGTTAAATGAACCGTTTTAGTGGTAAATGGCACTTTCCATTAATAGGCGGCGGCAAATTTGTGTTTAATTGTCACTTAGTTTCAAAATACAGTATTCAATATAGATAATTTAAATTTTAATTAATGTGTTTTTATTTAACTGACTAAAAATTAGCAGTGTAACCTAAACTATTTCATGATCTTCCCCCATATGACAAAATGTAAATATTCTATAAATTTGACACACACAGGAAGTTACATCATATATACCATATATATATATGAAGAGTTCAGATGCAAAAGCCTCTAAATGCCATTTGAAATGTTCTTCTTTAATGATGATTTTTATCAAACTTGTATATTTAAGTTCAGTAATTTCACATCATTAAAGAAGAAAATTTCAAATGGCATTTAGAGGCTTTTGCATCTGAACTCTTCATATATATATATATATATATATATATATATATATATATATATACACACACGCACACAAATACACTCTTAAAAATGCTGGGTTGTTTTAACCAATTTTGGGTCAAATATGGACAAACCCAGCCATTGGGTTAAATTTTTTTATTACACTTTTTTTGGGTTTGTCCATATTTGACCCAAAGTTGGGTTAAAACAACCCAGCATTTCTGTATGTGTGTCTATATATATATAGACATAGAAGTGTAGGTTGTATATATAAATACACTCACATGCATGTATATTTAAGAAATGTTTACATGTACTGTATATATATATTTATACATAATTTATATTATATATAAATATAAACATTTTATATATAAATATCACATTTTTCTTAAGTATGTACATGCATGTGTTTGCATTTATATATATTTATACACAAATAGGCTACATATATATACACGCATGCATTTATATTGGATGTGATTATTCGTTTCGAAAGGACAAATATAAAATAGATTTCATACATTTTATAGAAATAATATAAAATTGCAGTTTGTCATTCTGAGGTCGTAAGCTCCTCCTTTCACTGAACGTTTAGACCAAATGACTTTATTAAAGAGTTGTAAGCTTTTACCCTTTTTGTGGAAAGTGCCAAAACACGATTAACTGGTTTAACACTGATGAAGTTCTCTGGTTTGGGTTTTTGAGCAACCAATATAATAATGAACACATGAAATCTGATCTTGGATCAGTGAATTCAATATGCATACAGGCCCAAATCTCATCCTTGCATCTCCAGAGTCCAGAGAAAGAGAGATTTACTATAGATATCTATCATTGATGGTTATTATTTTTCAGAACTGACAAGTAATATAGATATACAATGTTACACTCTGTAGATTGTAGGATTGTTGTGGGAACATTTCTTTTACCATCAAAATAAAGTTTTATTTAACAAGAACAGCAGAACAACGGATGGTGTTTGTTATTCGAGACGTATTGAGTGGCATTGCTTTTATTTTGCTCATGTTCATTTATTATTGTATGTATATCGGCCAATATATCGGTTATCGGTTTTCAAGTACAAAGAATTATCGGTTTCAGCCAAAATTTTCATTGATAATTCTCATTTTATTATGGAATATTGCAGCATTTATTACAATAAAACATTCATCCATATTTTCACTTCTCATGTATTGTGCAAATCATTCATGTAAGGGATTAGTATATACAGAACAAGTTGCTAAATGAATCTGGCTGCTGGTTTTTACATGTCGTCCTTGTCTTTGGCGCCGTGTTTGAGGATGCGAGTGAACTCGACGTAGTTGAAGTTCCCTTTCTTGTCGATCGGCGCCTCTCGGAAGAGCTCGTCCACTTCTTCATCTGTGAAGCGGTCACCCATGGTGGTAAGCAGCTCTCGGAGATGATCCTCGTGGATGAACCCTGTCACACACACACACACACATCACAACCACTTCAGGGTCAGTCGACTAAACGCATTTAGCCATCATTTTAAAAAAAGAAAGAAGTTGTTTAAAAAATGACATTTTATGGTTTTAGGTTTTAGTTAGTTAACTATAATAATCATGTTTAGGTTTTAGGAATAATGCATGTATGGTTTTAGTCATATCTAAGCCTAAAATCAAAAGAAAAATATTTATGTAATTGTAAAAAAAAATTATATTATGCATTTTTGCTTACACTGAAAAAAATAATATGCTTTATGTAATCAATAAAATTGTGGCAACATATTACACGCAATATTATTAATTAAATAGTACAAATTAGAATTAATTAGAATATTAATTTGATTAACTATTACTCAATTCTAATTTGTTCAATTTAATAAATAATATTGCTTGTAATCTGTTGCCACAATTTTATTGATTAGATAAAGCATATTCATTTTTACAGTGTATTTCTTAGACTTATGCCTTTTAACCTATGCTGTACATTTTAACATGAACTATTCAAGAAGCTGTTGATGTCATTTTAAACTCTGAAACTGTTAATCCTGTGAACTTTATGAGGGGATAATTACAGCCCAACTTATATTAAAATGCATTAATTTAGCTTGAGATGGTGCAGTGCAGTTTATTAACACTTGAACATGTTATTTGTCTGGCAGATTAAAGTCCTCGCTGTACCAGAAGCGTCTTCATCGAAGCATGTGAAGGCGTTTCGTATGACGTCCTCGGGGTCTGTCCCGTTCAGACGTTCTCCAAACATGGTGAGGAACATGGTGAAGTTGATGGGACCTGGAGCTTCACTCATCATTCCCTCCAGATACTCGTCAGACGGGTTCTTCCCTGGGTAACACACACACACACACACACATCAACTTCACTGCTGACTCCTGCTCTAAGTTTCATTTGTGTTGGTAAAATCATTCCAGTGTGGTTGATGACAAATGGTTGATATTTTGTATGTTATTTGGCCTGCAAAATTTTACTGACAAAAGACAATATTGGAGGAATGCTAAAAAAAAAAAAGTCATCTCAAAATTTTTGATGAATGAGTTCGAACAGGAGCGTCACGAACGTGCGTCACAGAACAGAGCGAACATTTGCTTATAAAACTTAAAGGGATAGTTCACCCAAAAATGAAAATTCTGTCAGTATTTCCTCACCCTCATGTTGTTCCAACCCCGTAAGACCTTCGTTCATCTTCGCAACACAAATTAAGATATTTAAGATATTAAGATCGCTCCTGCATACAGTCCATAGGCTTCTTCAGGGAATGACTCTTGCTGGCATCGAAAAGTCATTAAAGACATCGTTAAAATAGTCCAAGTGACTACAGGGGCTCAATCTTAAGTTTATCAAACGACGACTTTTTGTGCGCAAAAAACAACTAATATTTACTTCCTTCTCCATGGGCCTGTAGTCAGTTAACGTAGTGAGATTGCGTAGAGCTACGTCACACGTAGGCTCACTATTGGCCGACGCTGGTCATGTGTGTGTGATGCGTGTGACGTACAATAACAGAAGCTTACGCTATTAAACTAGTAACCAGAGAAATAAACGAATAGTTGAAATAAAGTCGTTATTTTTGTTGTTTTTTGCGCACAAAAAATGTTTTCGTCGTTTGATAAACTTAAGATTGAGCCACTGTAGTCACTTGGACTATTTTAACGACTTTGAGGACAGCAAGTCATTCCCTCAAGAAGCCTATGGACTAGTATGCAGGAGCGATCTTAATATCTTAAATATCTTAATTTGTGTTGCGAAGATGAACGAAGGTCTTACGGGGTTGAACAACATGAGGGTGAGTAAATACTGACAGAATTTTCATTTTTGGGTGAACTAACCCTTTAAACTGTCTTTTTTTTTTTTTTTAAATGAGCGATCGTTTCGCTTGATAAGACCCTTATTCATCGCCTGGAATCGTTTAAAGCCATTAAACCCTTAAAGTTTGCACTGAAACTGTCTTTTGGACTTTGAACCGTTTGGTCCCCATTGAAGTCCATTATATGGAGAAAATCCTGGAATGTTTTCATCAAAAACCTTCATTTCTTTCCGACTGAAGAAAGAAAGACATGGACGTCTTGGATGACATGAGGGTGAGTAAATTATCAGCAAAAGTTTTTTTTAAAAGTGAACTACTCCTTTAATAAAAGTGTGTAGCTTTAGGTTTTTATATATAATCATAATAAGTAAAAAGATGAACCTCAAACCGCATGTGTTGAGAAGTTATTTCCCATGTTATATAAAACCGTATATTACCAAGAGAGGCCAACATGTCGTGCAGGTCCTCCTTATCGATGAAGCCGTCTCTGTTCTGATCGATCATATTGAAGGCCTCCTTGAACTCCTGGATCTGTGATTGGTCGAACATGGCGAAGACATTGGAGGTGGCCCTCTGCGGGCGCTTCTTCGTGGTCTTTCCTTTGGCACGCTTGGCTGCGGACATTATGACGGCTGGGTTTGGTTCTGCAGAAGAGATGCGAGATTACAGTCATTACAGGCGGCTTATCGGAGTCTGGAGGGAAATGCAAAGCAATAGAGCAATGCCGTCGACTCGGAAGATAGATGAAGTGGTAACGCTTTTTCAAATTTGTGTTAAAACAACCCAGTGAATTCATCTAAAACTTCATTTTTTGTACTGCGTGGAATATTTTACTGAAAACAATGTACTTATAAAAGCGCAAGGCCAACTAAATCAAGCCTGAAAATAGTGACACTTTAAAAAACTTTTGATTTCACTTATACAATCTAAACAATGCTGGGTTGTTTTAACCCAAATTTGGGTCAAATATGGACAAACCCAAATGTTGGGTCAAAAATATAATTTCAAATTTTAACCCAACTTCAACTCTCACTTTCAACTGTATATTTTTTTTTAATTAAACTTTGAACCCAACATTTGAGTTTGTCCATTTTTGACCCAAATGTGGGTTGAAACAACCCAGCATTTTCAGAGTGTGTGCAGTATATGAAGAGTTCAGATGCAAAAGCCTCTAAATGCCATTTGAAATTTTCTTCTAAAATGACCATTTTTATCAAGCTTGTATATTTAAGTTCAGTAATTTCACTTAAATGACAATTAATAGGTAATCTCCATTACCATTTAAGTGAAATTACTGAACTTAAATATACAAGCTTGATAAAAATGATCATTTTAGAAGAAAATTTCAAATGGCACTTAGAGGCTTTTGCATCTGAACTCTTCATATGTATATTTGGGTTACACTTTATTTTAAGGTATCAGTATTACAGTGTAAATACATTTGCGTACCGAGTACTAATATATAACTACATGTACTTACTATACACTCTAAACAATGCTGGGTTGTTTGAACCCAGATTTGGGTAAAATATGGGCAAACCCAAATTTTGGGTTAAAAATGCAATTTAAAAAAAAATTACACAGTTGAAAGTGAAAGTTAAAGTTGGGTTAAAATTTGAAAATAAATTTTTAACCCAACATTTGGGTTTGTCCATATTTGACCCAAATTTGGGTTCAAACAACCCAGTATTTTTTAGAGTGTATGCTTAGGGTTAATTGCATGTAATTATGCATAACTTGTTATTATGTAACAGTAAAATAAAGTGTCACCTATATTTAGACCCAAATTTTGATGTTTATTATAACAACAGAACCCCATTTCAAGTGTACAAGATCATATTGAATCAGTTTACATGTTCTCTGCCAGCAATGTTCAACTATAAACTTAAACTATATTATATCGGTTAACCATTTACAAAAGCAACATCGATTGACAGTTCTTAGAGTAAGTGTACCTGGTTTAGCTGTAAGACGGGAGAGAACGCCGGGTGTGTGTTGGATCTGTTCCTCTTTGGTCTGAAGGGAAGTTTGTTTGGTTTTTCAGGCTTTTCTCCACACCTCCCTGTTCCTGAGCGGCCAATGAGGTCAGCCTCCCGTCTGGAGCCTTTAGCCATACAAGGCAAAGGAATCCGAGAGCCGCAGACCTCGCATATCCTGAGAAACAGCAGAACGTTTTCACAATGGCCCGGCTCTGGCCAGAACGAGGCCTTATTTAGCAAATAAATGACTAAGTGTGCAGGACAAAAGAAACATTTCCTTTGGCAGCAAGTGCAGATGAAGACCAGCACAGGCCGGCTTTCTAAAGTCATTTCAGGCACTGCTCAGGGATTTGCATTGCATTGAAGGGGAAAAATATGCAAATTTATGAGCTGCTGGCTTTGGTAACAGAGATGTATCTTCGTTCTTCTTCTCAAACATTTATATACACAAATGAATGGAGAGCTATTTAAATGTTCCTGCTGCATGCAGTGTCTATTTTTTTAAAAAATACATTAAAAAAACAGTGTGCACAAAGATTTTATTGCATAATTAAAATAGGTGATGTTACAAATGTTCACAGTATT
The DNA here is from genome assembly GCF_988280905.1 of Pimephales promelas. NCBI lineage: Eukaryota > Metazoa > Chordata > Actinopteri > Cypriniformes > Leuciscidae > Pimephales > Pimephales promelas. The sequence goes on along the minus strand of NC_142788.1, from coordinate 29,503,030 downwards.
TTTCTATATTTAGGGGGGGAGAAAGAGAATATCAATGTAAGTCTATGCACCAATGTTCAGCTAAACAATGACGCTATTGTCTTTTTAGAGCTGCTTTATGACAGAGCTGAACTCTGTTTGCATCATTGAATCATTATTTTCCTGTTTATCCCTGCAAAGCTGCTTAGAAACAATCTTTATAGTATAAAACACTATAGAAATAATGGAGACTTGACAATGTCCAGTTACATTAGACTAAACAGCATTCATTCTACACCAACCCTTATGAAAATTAACCATGTTTTTACTACAAATAAGACCAAAAAGCATGATTATTATTTTTGTAGTTAAACAACCATGGTAATCACAATTTATTTTCTTTGCTATTGTTACCATTTGTAGTAAAACTGTCAATCAACCAATCAATTCGCCAAAAAACAAAGAAACAGAAAACATGGCTGCTACACTTTTACCAAAATAAAAACCACCGTTAATATTCGTAAGGGGATGTCTTAGATGATTTAATTTAATAAAATGTTGTTTATTAAAAGTGTAACCAATCAGATTAGCGCAATAAACCCCGCCCCCTGCATCTTCATCGCAGTGATTGGTTCGGAAGTTGAGCGGCAAATCCTACCGGCTTATCATTAATCACAAAATTTCTTCCTACAGAGGGCGCTTTACGGCTCACCGGTCTAAAGCCATGAATGATATAATAATAATAATATATGAATGAATTATGCTCATCTCATCATTTAATCCTCTTTACTAGAGACATTTGTTAACCAGAACTTTAAAAATGGCCAAAACTTTAAAAAAAATCATTTATTTATACTTGACACACAAAGAAAAATGCGCGCCATAGTGCACAACTACATCGTTTTGAAAAGCCTCATCCAGTTAATCAGCGCTGTGAAAAGTAACATGTATCACGAGACAATGTTTTTTTTTCCACAGAGGTGTTCTGGATATTTTTTGTGCACCTGAATAATGATACTTGGAAACATTAATAGTGTTGAATCGTAAAAAATCCCAATGAAAAGTAAAGATAAAATAATTATTATTTACACCCATCGCGCCTTGACCAATTACAGACTAGATCTGTGCCGCTAACCCCGCCCTTTCTGTCACTTCTACGCTAACCAGCGTTCTGGATCTTGATTTTTATTTTTTTTTATTTTTTTTTCCGTGGGCGGATCCAGTAGACACACACACACACTTCCTGCATCGCAGCGGTCACATCAAACCTTCTCTTTCCAGAGCTCTTAAAGGATTTATTCTTAGCTGAGTTTGAATGGAAAATTTGCCCTGCGTTTGAGTCCTCTCCGATTCAGGTTTAGTATATGCAGTTTTGATTTTTAATAACTCTCGGAGACTAGTAAAGCAGCAGATGTGGAATGAGACGAGGCCATTAGTGCTCTTATTTTGAGTTGCGTGATACCTGCGCAGGTGGACTGACCTCTGATCACCTGTCCGTCAAGCTGCATATCAAAGTCATGGACGGTTCAAATGACAGCAAGAAGGCGGAGCCCAGAGTCAATGAGAAGAAATGCTGTGAGTTATTATTATTATTTGTGCTAATTTTAGTACCCGTGTCTTCATAAAATGCTCAATGGTGGATCAACCTTTGTGGGGATTCAAACTAACCTTTTGGTCACTAGTACTACCCAATTATCAGATGTTATAAGGTATAGGCTATGCTGTTTTGAATTATAAATGCTTTCATTTCGAGTGCATTGATGTGGTGGATGTATTTTTCTGTAAAAACATAATTTATATCCTTGTAGATAGCTCTCTAATTCAATTCCTACTAGTAATAAGAATGCACTTACAGAGCTCTGTAATAGAATTTTTACTAGTAAAAATAAAGATATGTATAATTGCAGAGCTCTATAATTAAATTAAAGAGTTCACACCCAAGATTTTTGTATTTGCTGTCACGTTTGTCATATAGTTCTTTATGTTCCAACACCAGCGAGACCAGCAGCTCTACATTTGCTTGCATCCTCGCCGGCAGCGATATGAATGGTAGGGGAAGACTCATAAATGGTATTAACCCCAGTGACGGGGTTGGAGTAGGTCATTTATATACCGTAATGTAACGTTAAGTCAATGGCGTTCATAAACACGCTGAAAAGCGATTATGCGCGTTGATAGCACGCCAAAAATGGAAATACGAATTGGCGTGTCATATATACGCCATTTCATGAGATCAGTCTGATTTAAGCTAAAACGGCTTGCCATAATAACGTCAATAACTGGAGTGCCTTCGGTCCTGGTGAAATCCTCACTCTCTTCCACCAGCAGAGGAACTCTGAAACAGCGGAGATGTGTGCGACTGTTATAGTATAGTATTTGATGTCATTATACTGGTCTGAGTCTGACAGGAACATTGGCAGTGAATCATGTGTGTTTGTTCTGTTCCATAGCATGGGCATCATACATGACCAACTCGCCCACCGTGATCGTATTGATCGGCCTTCCCGCTAGAGGAAAGACTTACATATCTAAGAAGCTGACGCGCTACCTCAACTGGATCGGGGTTCCCACGAAAGGTGTGTGTGACTTTTTACAGACCTGACCGCTTTTCAGTTCTGTACCGATTCTGCCGGCCAAATATGATTATTCCTGGGGTTGATACACCAAAATCATTTCTTAAGTTGAACAAGAAATTAATTAAAATACATAAATTTGGAATTCATTCTTATTCCGACTGTCATGTAAAATAAAGGGAAAACATAACAGGGAATTTTAACATTTTTCCCAGCTCTACAATATTCATACAGCTTGAAATGACTCCTAATCTAGAAATAATGACGTCACGTGTTGTTCAAAAGATGTGGGAAACATTTCTAACATTCGTACTGCTATTAAATATTACACTAGCTTTATGGCCCTATGATGATAAAGATACAGTTTTATACAAATCGTTCTATATGTAGTCCACACCTGTGACGATAACATCACGGAGGAACTGGAGTCACAACGATTTTTGAACGATAAAAACATTGACAGCCAATCAGAATCCATCCTGCTGTAACCAACTCGAGCATTTAAAGTGACAGACGACAAACCCCGTGCTTAAGATAAACCGATTAGCAATCGTTAAGACTGTTGTGTGTTCGTAACAGTTGTGTGTTTCTGTCAGTGTTTAACCTGGGCGTTTACAGACGCGAGGCGGTACAGTCCTACAAGTCCTTCGACTTCTTCCGTCATGATAATGAAGAGGCCATGAAAATCAGGAAGTAAGTGTTTCCCCAGCGTGTGTACAGTTTAAACACAAGAGGATGTTTCTACAGCAGAATGACAAGCGTTTTGAGTTGGATTTTGTGACTTTATTGTAATATTCACATCAAATTATGTTTGTGGACCTATTATGCCTACATTGTGGACCTACATTGGTTTTCATGGTTGGATTTTAACCGTTTTTTTTTTCCCATATATTTGACTGGGCCCTATGAAATCCGTTTTATAATTTTCCAAATTCCGTTTGAATTTTTTTGGATTCCGTTTTTTTTTTTTTTTTTTGGTGAAATTAAAATATTTAATAATCAGAAAGCCTGTCTAATTAATAGAAACCATGAAACTTGTACAATTTAACAATAATTTATTAAAAGATTTACAAAAATTACATGTTTGGGCCATTTTTTTTTTCTCATATTTCACCCAAATTCTGTTTTCTGGATTCCTTTATTTAATTTTTTATTAAATATTTAAATGAAAAAAGAAAAAAAAATCATTTAAAAATTACAGGGAGTTCAGAAACGCTGACACTAATATAACGAATGAGTTTGTAACTGTGCAGAGATACTTCAATATCAAACAGCACAATATGTGAAAAAGCACAATAGGTCCTCTTTAAATGATGGCAAACACTGGTTGTGGTCTGATGGTGTGTGTGTGTGTGTGTGTGTGTGTCTCAGACAGTGTGCCATCGTGGCTCTAGAGGATGTGAAGGGTTACCTGAACGAGGAGGGAGGGCAGATCGCTGTGAGTTCTGCTCTTTACACGTCCAATCTTTGGACTTTACACAATTTTCTCCAAAATGATTCACATGTATTGTTTTGTGTTATTTGTTGCATAAATATGCAGTTGTTTCACAGTTTATATTGGCATATTTTTATTGTTAACTTTAAATAAAACTATATATAAAAAAAACATTAACACCCTTTTTATATAATGCATTCTAAAAGTATTTTAATGCATTAATTATGCTCCTTATAATATATTGTATGCCTATGGTCTTATGACTGTAACCACAGTTATAATACATCTAATTATTGAACACACCTTTAGATAGTATAATGCATTAAAACGCATGACAATTTTTTCAGAATCTAAAAATATTATAATGCATTTTAACTTTGGTTACAATTATTTATGAAAAGACAAAGCATTATATATAATGTGTGTGTGTGTGTGTGTGTGTGTGTGTGTGTATATATATATGTACACTATGAGTTCCTTTTTAATGCATTAAACAGAAGTTAACAAAAATCTATTGAAATAAAGCTAAAATAATATTCAATATTAAATGAAAAACTTAATTAAATATTAATATATATGCTACATTAGTATAGAAATAATACTGAAATCAAATGATTAACATCATTAGATCATCGTGCATCATATAAAATGTCTCTTTCTTTTCACTTCTTTTATTCAGATGGTGTTTTACTGATCTGTAATGGATGCATGTAGTTATATTTTATTCAAGCATGAATGCATTTTGGATGAATTTGAGATGTTCTGCGATCACATTTTCACCAGAAATGCTTATATTCAAATATTTGCTGTCATTTTCGCACTATATTCCACACCTGTATCTGTACCTATACCTGCAAAAGAGCATATAAATCAATGTCATCTCAATTAATACAATAACTATTTTCCTTTTATTATCTAATTGCAGTTGTATCATAAACGAATATAGCTATAATATTTCCAGTATGATTGCTGATTTATTTCTCATTTGTCCCTGCAGGTTTTCGATGCCACGAACACAACGAGAGAGAGACGAAACCTCATCCTGGGTTTTGCGCAGGAGAACGCGTATAAGGTGAACATCAGTCGCTCGCTCAAATATGATGAGTTGTGTGAAACATGCAGAGATCACTAAAGCTCCTGGTTTGCTCTTTATAAACCTGTGTGATTATTTTTGCTTTTGCTTCCAGGTGTTTTTTGTCGAGTCACTCTGTGACGACCCAGAAGTCATTGCTGCCAACATACTGGTGAGTGTTAAAATATTCATATTCTGCAATTAATTTCATCTGCTTATCACTGCTGTTACATCATATGATGTTGTTAAAGGGTAAGTTTTCCTAAAAAAATGAAAAAATAAAATAAAAAAGGAAACCGAGGGTGAATCATTAATGGCATCATTTTCATTTTTGGGTGAACTAACGCTTTAATGGTCGATGGCATGAAATGTCTTATTATAATTATGCAACTTTTATGTGCTTTAATTAATTGAGACTATATGGAAATATTTGTACATTTAAAAAAACAATATTTATCACAGTGAAAGATTAAATTATTGTTATTGATTTTAAAAATGAACAAATTGAAAGTAACACCTAACCATTCCACTATGTATTTATGTAATTATACATGAGCTATAATCTTGATGCTGATAAAAGTTAATATCAGTGCAATCTGGGATCAGGATGTGAAGGTTTCCAGTCCGGATTACCCTGAGAGACACAGAGAGAGCGTGATGGAGGACTTCCTGAAGAGAATCGAGTGCTACAAAGTCACATATCAGCCGTTAGATCCTGATGAACATGACAAGTAACATTACACTTTACAAGTCTCTTTCAATCCATTTATTAAAGGGATACTCCACTTTTTTGGGGGGGAAATAAGCTCATTTTACAACTCCCCCAGAGTTAAACAGTTGAGTTTGACCGTTTTCGAATCCATTCAGCCGATTATCTGATATGTAGAAGAATATCAGTAACCAGACAGTGTCTGGTCCCATTGACACATTGGCGAGTTTCAGTAACATAGAAGCCTATGGAGGAGTGATCCAGCTCTCAGATTGCATCAAAAATATCTTAATTTGTGTTCTGAGGATGAACGAAAGTCTTACAGGGTTGAAACAACATGAGGGAGAGTAATTACTGACGACAGAGTTTTAATTTTTAGTTGAACTAACCCTTTAACTTTTCTGTAGTTATGTCAGAAAGCCTCCAGCAGAGAGCAGTACAGATTCAGGACAGTTTGCTGAATTTACGTTGTTCTTTTGTAAGCATGTGGTTTTGTTTTAATGATCATAATAAAATACCTGTAAATATCTTCAAGTAGATTAGGTTACATTCAAATTATGTGGAAAACTTTGAAAAACTTGTAAGGATTGTTTGGAGAGTCGAGAGCATTTCTGTAATTCCTCAGGCGCAGCTTTTGGCTTCATCGTGACATAATCTTGCTGGAAAAATACAAGCTCTTTAAAGTGCTTCCAGACAGAGCCACAGCCATTAAATCTCTCCTTGCCTTCAGACATGTTGGATTACCTTTTATTCTCTGCTGTTTGTGTGTTTAAAGGGGGACGGGTCACCCAAAATGTACTCATCCTCAAGTTGTTCCTAACCTGTATTTTTGTTTTATACCATAGAAGTCAATGGGTCCCTTCAACTGTTTGATTACTCATATTCTCCGAAATATTTTCTTTTGTGTTTAGCAGAAGAAATATATAAATGCAGGTTTAGAACAACTTAATGTGAGTAAATGATGACCACATTTTCATTTTTGGGTGAACCATCACTTTAAATCCAGCATCTTGAAAATTGTTAAATTCAACTTACAACATACAGCCATTTATTCCAGACATTTGTTTGTAGTATTTAACTATTGTAAGCTACTTTCTTTAAAAAAAAAAAAAAAAAAAATATATATATATATATATATATATATATATATATATATATATGCAAATTGTAGCCATTTGATATTTATGTATAAATCAATGTTGACATATTTGCATTTGCATATTTGTATTTACATGCAGAGAAACTGTGGAACATAATAAGAAATACTTGTGATTTATAATAACTTTCTTACTGTGTTTTTTCCCTAAATCATACTACAAACTACCACATATTTACCAGTTTGCACATATAACTGGGTGATCTTTCTCTGGCGGTTTCAGGGACCTGTCCTTCATCCAGGTGATTAACGTCGGTCAGCGTTTCCTGGTGAACAGAGTCCAGGATTATATCCAGAGTAAGATCGTCTACTACCTGATGAATATTCACGTTCAGAAACACTCCATCTACCTCTGCCGGCACGGGGAGAGCCAACACAACGTGCAGTGCTGCATCGGCGGAGACTCTGAGCTCTCCTCCAGTGGGAAAGAGGTACTCCTTCCAGTCACTACATGATGGATAATATACTGCTCTTTTAAAGCATGATTGTTTTGTTATCCATCAAACTTGAGTTATTTACAATGTGTGCATTTGATAATTACTGTATTGTGTGTTCCTACGGGTCATTTAAAAAGCCCTAAAATAAAAATATACCATTTAAGAGGTTAAAAATTTGGGGATTGAAAAACAGGAGTGATATGCGAATGTGGTTATTAAACTTCTAAAGATTGAATTAAATACATGAGAAGTGCTTGTTTGAAGTGAAAATATGAATGAATGTTTTATTATAATAAATGCTGAAATATTCCATAATAAAATGAGAATTATCAATAGAGAGGCAGTGATATGAAAATTTTGGCTAAAACCGATAACCAATGTATTGGCTGATAAATCTAATTTTTGCTGAAACCGATAATTCTTTATACTTGGAAATCCGATAACCGATATATTGGCCGATAAATCTAAATCTAATTTTGGCTGAAACCGATAATTCTTTATACTTGGAAAGCCGATAACCGATATATTGGCCGATAAATCTAAATCTAATTTTGGCTGAAACCGATAATTCTTTATACTTGAAAGCCGATAACTGATATATTGGCCGATAAATCTAAATCTAATTTTGGCTGAAACCGATAATTCTTTATACTTGAAAGCCGATAACTGATATATTGGCCGATAAATCTAAATCTAATTTTGGCTAAAACCGATAATTCTTTATACTTGAAAGCCGATAACTGATATATCGGCTGATAAATCTAAATCTAATTTTGGCTGAAACCGATAATTCTTTATACTCGAAAGCCAATAACTGATATATCGGCTGATAAAACTAAATCTAATTTTGGCTGAAACCAATAATTCTTTATACTTGAAAACTGATAACCGATATATTAGCCTAGAAATCTAAATCTAATTTTGGCTGAAACTGATAATTCTTTATAATTAAAAACCGATAACCGATGTATTGGCTGATAAATCTAAATCTAATTTTGGCTAAAACCGATAATTCTTTATACTTGAAAACCGATAACCGATATATTAGCCTATAAATCTAAATCTAATTTTGGCTGAAACCGATAATTCTTTATAATTGAAAACCGATAACCGATGTATTGGCTGATAAATCTAAATCTAATTTTGTCTGAAACCGATAATTCTTTATACTTGAAAACCGATAACCGATATATTGGCTGATAAATCTAAATCTAATTTTGGCTGAAACTGATAATTCTTTATACTTGAAAACCGATAACCGATATATTAGCCTAGAAATCTAAATCTAATTTTGGCTGAAACTGATAATTCTTTATAATTGAAAACCGATAACCGATGTATTGGCTGATAAATCTAAATCTAATTTTGGCTGAAACCAATAATTCTTTATACTTGAAAACCGATAACCGATATATTAGCCTATAAATCTAAATCTAATTTTGGCTGAAACCGATAATTCTTTATAATTGAAAACCGATAACCGATATATTAGCCTAGAAATCTAAATCTAATTTTGGCTGAAACCGATAATTTTTTATACTTGAAAGCCGATAACCGATATATTGGCCGATAAATCTAAATCTAATTTTGGCTGAAACCGATAATTTTTTATACTTGAAAGCCGATAACCGATATATTGGCCGATAAATCTAAATCTAATTTTGGCTGAAACCGATAATTCTTTATACTTGAAAGCCGATAACTGATATATTGGCCGATAAATCTAAATCTAATTTTGGCTGAAACCGATAATTCTTTATACTTGGAAAGCCGATAACCGATATATTGGCCGATAAATCTAAATCTAATTTTGGCTGAAACCGATAATTCTTTATACTTGAAAACCGATAACCGATATATTAGCCTATAAATCTAAATCTAATTTTGGCTGAAACCGATAATTCTTTATACTTGAAAGCCGATAACTGATATATCGGCTGATAAATCTAAATCTAATTTTGGCTGAAACCGATAATTCTTTATACTTGAAAGCCAATAACTGATATATCGGCTGATAAAACTAAATCTAATTTTGGCTGAAACCAATAATTCTTTATACTTGAAAACTGATAACCGATATATTGGCCTAGAAATCTAAATCTAATTTTGGCTGAAACTGATAATTCTTTATACTTGAAAACCGATAACCGATGTATTGGCTGATAAATCTAAATCTAATTTTGTCTGAAACCGATAATTTTTTATACTTGAAAGCCGATAACCGATATATTGGCCGATAAATCTAATTTTGTCTGAAACCGATAATTTTTTATACTTGAAAGCCGATAACCGATATATTGGCCGATAAATCTAATTTTGGCTGAAACCGATAATTTTTTATACTTGAAAGCCGATAACCGATATATTGGCCCTTAAATCTAAATCTAATTTTGGCTGAAACCGATAATTCTTTATACTCGATAGCCGATAACTGATATATCGGTTGATAAAACTAAATCTAATTTTGGCTGAAACCAATAATTCTTTATACTTGAAAACCGATAACCGATGTAATTCAAAATTTTGAATTAGGCCAAGTTTAATTAAAAATGTTTTAGGCTTTTTAACGTGTTTCCCGCTAGTTTTCTAAAGCCCTGCGCGTGTTCCTGGAAAACCAGAAGATTCCAGACCTGAAGGTATGGACCAGCCAGCTCAGACGCACTATCCAGACTGCGGAGGAGTTGGCCGTCCCATACGAGCAGTGGAAAATACTCAACGAGATCGACGCCGTGAGTTTTAGAGCAGTTTATGGCTTTCATATTAACACTGGGCTGTTGTTCATTATCCACCCTTATAAAACACAGAGGTTTTCTGTTAACATGCAATTAGTCAAATTGAGTCAGATGTATCATATTTTACTCATTCGCCACAACAGAACTAATTCAGCTATATAATCCTGTGTCATGGATTATATAACACGCACTCCAACGCACAAACTCCACATAAATATAAAAAAAACAAAACTTTTTAAACCGTTAAACACGTAGATGAGGATGCATTATGTAAATGATATGCAGATGAGTATATGCATAGAAAAACAAGGTATTGTAATCTGCATATATGGTAATTTCGGCAAGGAGTCGCATATGCACATTTATTAAGATTCTTAAGAGTTTTATAAATCTGAATATTTATTGGCTTTCGGCTCCACATACACTTTTAGTAAGGACAATACACAGTTTTTAATTGCAAAAGAAAAAATGAAGTCACGTTATTGCAACAGATCGGCGTTGACGATGGAGAAACGTTTGTGCTGTTTGTTAAATTTGTATTTTTTTTTCTGTATCAGGGCATTTGTGAGGAAATGACATATGAGAAGATAAAAGAAACGTACCCGGATGAATATTCTCTCAGAGATCAGGACAAGTACCATTACAGATACCCAGGAGGAGAGGTAAGATTTTACAGGAAAATACCATTACTTAAACGTTTAACTTTCTTTATTATTTGTGAAATTTACTAGCAATTTCTGTGGGTAAACACTTTTCCCCCAGTGTACCATTATGACACCAATTTTTTTTTGCATGACCTTTCCAGTTATTTGTCATTATTACTGGATAAGGTTTTTTATGATTTGTTTTAAAGATTATTAGAGATTCACTAAATGAATTATTCAGACAAAAAGAATGATTCGCTCCCTCTTTGGGCATGTGTGCAAGTTTTACTCAACCAATCAGAATGCACCAATCAGAAACGTTGGGGCGGGCTTTACACGGTGACTACAGCGCCGGGATTTTGAAGCAGATTTTGTAGCCTACATTACAAAGATGGATGCCGCCGTCGAACATCACTCATTCGAATCAGTCCCTCTACAAATCGCATTTCATGCATCCTAACTTAATAAAAGTATTAATTTCTTCAAACAACAAAAAAATAAATCTAACTGACCTCAAACGTCTAAAAGAGACTGAACTTTAAGCTGAAGTGTGCAGTTTGTTTTAAATCTTAGAATACGTTCTCCAGTCTCTGCTTAATATGGCGAGTCAGCTGTAAATAAGCCTTCATGTCCCTCTTCTCTTGCCGTAGTCGTATCAGGACCTGGTGCAGCGCTTGGAGCCGGTTATCATGGAGCTGGAGAGACAAGGCAATGTTCTGGTCATCTGCCACCAGGCCGTCATGCGCTGCCTCCTCGCCTACTTCCTGGACAAGAGCGCTGGTTCGTCTCACACACACACACACTCACTCAAATCATAGCACGCCACTTGTGACTTCAATCAGATAATGAGAGACCCAAGTATGTCGGTTTCTGACTGCTGGTGTGATCCTGTGACAAACACTGCGGGATTAAAGTTGATGAGCAAAACTCTTCATTCACGACATGTTTGACTCAATTATGTGTTTAAACTCAGCAGATCTTCTCTCATTTTAATATGCTTGTATTGTACAGATGATTTGCCGTATCTGAAGTGCCCCCTCCATGCGGTCATGAAACTGACACCAGTGGCTTACGGTATGTGTTGATTTACATTCATGTAGGCCTAAAAACAAAAAAGTGTTTTATATATATTATAAAAAAATATGAATATATTGTTTACATTTCAAATAAATAGTTTCCTTATTAAAAAAATGAATAGCTACTTTTAAATAAATTATATAAGAATTAATAATTAAAAATATGTATGTGTATTTGTGTCTAAATGTTTATTTTTATTTGTTTATTTATTTTAATTATTTTAATTTAAATTATAAATTAAATTAAATTTTAAATTATTAAAAATAATTTACAGTATATATATATATATATATATATATATATATATATGTGTGTGTGTATTTATATTAGGGCTGTGCAAAAGTTAATTGCGATTAATCGCATCCAAAATAAAAGTCTGTGTTTACATAATATATTTGTGTGTGCTGTATATAATTATTTTGTATATATAAATACCTATGCATGCATGTATATATTTAAGAATTATTTGTGCTTAAATTCTGTATATATTTATAAGTACATAATCTGTATTATATTAATATAAATATTTTATATAGGAATAACACATTTTCTTAAATATATATGCGTGTGTGTGTATTTATATATACAAAATAGTTATATACAACACACACAAATATATTATGTAAACACAGACTTTTATTTTGGATGCGATTAATCGCAATTACTTTTTGCACAGCCCTAATTTATATATATATACATACACTCTACATGTGTGTCTATTTTTGTGTTTATTTATTTAAACACTTTTAAATGCTATTAAATTATTATTTATTTAATTTAAATTAATTAAATAACAAATAATTAAATAACAATTAAATATTAATTGAAACATTGTTAAAAATTGGCAACTTTATATATAATGTTTTTTTTTTTGGTATTTTGTATTTTTTTTTTTATGTATTTAAGTGAGATATAAATACTGTAAAAAAAATCTGATAATTTTCGATATTGTTTTTTTTCTGTTACAGGCTGTAAAGTTGACAAGTTTGACCTGAAAGTAGAAGCTGTAAACACACACCGGGACAGACCACTCGTGAGCAAACATGACATTTACCAGATTTTTTTTGGAGTTTGCTAAAGCAGCATCACTGTTGTACAACAACCATTTACTAACACACTGTTACTCATCTTCTGGGAAATTTATTTTTATTTTATGACCATCGTTTGGTTTTTACCATAATTTCATATGCATTTTGTGGTGGATGATTCTGCATGCTTATTTTGCAGTGATATTTTTAGAATCATTTGCATCTAAGATCGAGCGGTCTATCCAACACAAACACAGCTTCTGTAAATCAGCAGCTGAATGAGCCCTCAAACAAGTATTACCTCTTGAACTCTTCATGTTCCTCTAACAGAAAACTAAAGGCTGACTGTTCTGTCCACAGAGTTTGCAAACACTGTTCGTCTGTCTGTTTTTGCGGTGTAAGTCTGTAGGTGTAAGTTTGCCACTGCGGTGAGAGAGTTACAGCACTGATTCTCAGTATTTCTGGCTTGTTTTTGTTCTTTATTGGGTTGTGGATGAGAGCATGGGATTATGGGCGGCAGTGTCCGGTACAGACGAGTTTTCTCAGTCTGAGCTTTAATTTAATTGGATTTTAAAGGGCACACATCATGAAAAACTTTAGACCTCAAAGAGTTGGATGTAATATGTTGACACACTGTGACATTCTCCGCAGAGGATTTATAGTCAAGAAGAAAATCATACTGTTTTTTAAGGGGAGACACCCCAGGTGAATAGGAAAAAAAGAAACTAATAGATATCAGCGTTAAACTTCCCCAGTTGATTACTGAGATTAAGACAAATATATTTTGTATTACGAGTTTTTAGACTATTTATATTTAAATATGCAAATTAGTTATTATCTCATTGAATATGTGCTAATTTGCATATATTCCCAGAAGAGAAATCTGAACTATAGAGAAAGCCAGATTTAGAATTCATGTTTTATTTTGTTGACATTAGAGTTTTTACTTAGGGGATTTTGGATATCTCTTTTTATCGCTCCATTAATCAGAAAAAAATCCATTTTCGTTCTGTTTTTAGGTATAAAATGTTGTATAAATCAGAATCTGAATGATATATGAACAAACCCCTCTGTAAAAACCTTAAGAATATAGATAGGAATACAACTGGAAAGTTTGGTGTATGCAAGTGCTTCTGACGTGGAGATTTCTGGCTGAGGGGAAAAAACATTTTGAGGAAACAGCCTTTAAAGATTTGTATTGTACAAATTCAATTCAATTTTTCAAATCATTGTCTTATCAAATCATTAGTAACAACAATACAAACCACCTGAAACGCATACAAACTTATAACACAGCATTTATGGCCTTCAGCTGAACAGAATCCCAGTAAAAAACAGAGTACACACACAAACAGTCTCTGCCACCCAGACCTAGATAGAGTTATTTTTATTTTCTTATTTACATTTTAAATATTTGACTTACTTTTTTTGTTAAAATAACTAATAACCATGAGGGAAGGCCTGGCCACCGAGCGCTTCGATGATGTCAAAACCATGAGTACATCATTATATGTTCGGCCACATTTACACATTAAAGGAGTAGTTCACTTTTGAAAAAACTTTTGCTGATAATTTACTCACCCCCATGTCATCCAAGATGTCCATGTCTTTCTTTCCTCAGTCGAAAAGAAATTAAGGTTTTAGATGAAAATATTCCAGGATTTTTCTCCATATAATGGACTTCAATGGGAACCGGATGGTTCAAGTATCAAAAGACGGTTAATAACAGTTTCAGATGCAGCTTCAAATGTCTTTAAACGATTTCAGACGATGAATAAGGGTCTTATCATGCGAAACGATCGGTTATTTCAAAGCTTATTCCAAAAAATGTAACTTTTCTAAGGACAAATGCCAGCCTTGCTCTATTCTGTGAGACGCGTTTGCAACGTCACGTATTACGTAATTACGTTCAAAAGGTCACGGGCGACGTAGCCGGAAGTACAGAATCAAAATCGTCCGACATCGTTGTTTTACCTTTTAATTCCTTTTTTTGTAAACGGTGTTTGAGCTAGTTTGCACGTTCAACCTATGCGTTCAACTTGTAAACACTCTGACTCTGTACTTCCGGCTACGTCGCCCGTGACCTTTTGAACGTAATTACGTACTACGTGACGTTGCAAACGCGTCTCACAGAATAGAGCAAGGCTAGCATTTGTCCTTAGAAAAGTTACATTTTTGGAATAAGTTTTGAAATAACCGATCGTTTCGCATGATAAGACCCTTATTCATCGTCTGAAATCGTTTAAAGACATTTGAAGCTGCATCTGAAACAGTTATTAACTGTCTTTTGATACTTGAACCATCCGGTTCCCATTGAAGTCCATTATATGGAGAAAAATCCTGGAATGTTTTCATCAAAAACCTAAATTTCTTTTCGACTGAGGAAAGAAAGACATGGACATCTTGGATGACATGGGGGTGAGTAAATTATCAGCAAAAGTTTTTTCAAAAGTGAACTAATCCTTTAATACCTTAATATTTCATGCAGAACTGTTAGCCAATCAACAGATCAACAGATTTACACATTTACATATTAAAAAGTCTAATAGGTTCTGTGGCAGAAACAGCCTGTTTAATTACAAGGATCAAATTTGGGTGCAAGAAGCCTTGACTCATTCTAGCCCTTTATTAAATGCCTTTGTCACAGTGTCAACCACATCTGTAATATCTAGTTTGTGTGTTTATCAGGGAAGCACCAGACAAGAATTGCCGCCCACTCTGCTGAGGAGAAACAGCTTTACGCCACTGTCTAGTCAGGATCAAGTCAAACGACCTCGTCTCTTCAGCGTCGGCAACCCGCCCCGGATAAGCAGCATTCCTGCCGTGCCCTCCACACGACTCCCTCAGGCACAGGAGAATGAGGAACTGAACGAGAGCCAGGTTTAATTATATGTTAAATGGGATTTATTCCTGTGATCAAAGCTGATTACTTCAGTCTTCAGTGTCATGTGATCCTTCAGAAATCACTCTAATATGATGATTTTTCTGAAAAATGTCTGATTTATATCAGTGTTGAAAACAGTTGTGCTGCTTCATATTTTTGTGGAAACCGTAATACACTTCTATTGGACAGTAAGAGTTAATCTTTTTATTCAGCAAGGTATTAAATTGATCAAAAGGGACAGCAAAGACATGTATAATGTTATAAAATATTATATTTCAAATAAATGCTGTTCTTTTGAAATTTCTATTCATCAAGAATCCTGAAAAATAAAAGTATCCAAAAAAAAAAAAAAAAAAAATCAGTTTATAGTTGTGATGCTGAAAATTGTTGTGGAAACTGACAGATGCATCATATAAATCTCTCGAAATCAGTTGAGCTGCCTACTGTCAAATTGTAGCCATTTATATATATATATATATATATATATATATATATACATGCATACATGCACTGCAATTGCCCGTCCCTGCGATAATATAATATAATATATATTTATTACATAATTAAATAATATATATCTATATATAGATACATGCACTGCAATTGCCCATTCCTGCGATAAAAAAAATATTTCTTTCCAATTTGTAATTATATATATATATATATATGAAGAGTTCGGATGCAAAAGCAAAATTTTCTTCTTGAATGATGATTTTTTTCAAACTTGTATATTTAAGTTCAGTAATTTCACTTAAATGGCAATGATAATTACCTATTAATTGTTATTTAAGTGAAATTACTGAACTTAAATATACAAGTTTGATAAAAAATCATCATTAAAGAAGAAAATTTCAAATGGCATTTAGAGGCTTTTGCATCTGAACTCTTCATATATATATATATATATATTAGGGGTGTAACAATATATCATATCACAATATATTGCAATACAAAACTGCAACAATACGTATAGTGGATAGTTAATAAAAATTACTGTGTGAGAAAAAAAAATCTAATTTTCAGAGTTTTAGTGTCAGTATACATTTTATATATATAATGTTGATTATAATGTATAATAATGCAATGGGGGAATATTTGTGGGTGCCAAATGTTTGATGTAACCAGTAAAAAGTGGCTGACATTATTTTAAATGTATCTAGTCAGTGAAAGAGTGCAAGCATATTCGTCTAAAATAATTCAGTATTTTCAGCTTCAGAATCATGAATATTGTTATTCTGGTGTCTCTATTGTCCTTAAGTTACAAGCACCGAGTCCAAGCCTATTCATTTAAACCCACAATGTCATATCAAATTTAGCACTTTAATCAACAGTACAGTTCAGAATCGCAATAATATCGTATCGTGAAATGTATCGAATCGTGACATGAGAGTATTGTTACACCCCTAATATATAAATATATATATATATAAAGAGTTCAGATGCAAAAGCCTCTAAGTGCCATTTGAAATTTTCTTCTTTAATGATGATTTTTTATCAAACTTGTATATTTAAGTTCAGCAATTTCACTTAAATGGCAATGAATATTACCTATTAATTGTTATTTAAGTGAAATTACTTAACTTAAATATACAAGTTTGATAAAAATCATCATTAAAGAAGAAAATTTCAAATGGCATTTAGAGGCTTTTGCATCTGAACTCTTCATATATATATATATATATATATAACACACACACACCATAATTACAAATGGGTAGGAATATATATATGTATGTATATGTGTTTGTGTTTTTCAGTCATAAGTGGTTGTCGAGAGTCTCTCAAGCTTTATTTATGTGTTGACACCAACAAAGTAACCTGTGTCTTCTGTCTTACAGGAAGTACTGAACTGCTTCAGACCAGCAGACTCCATCCAAGAGTGACAACACAAACCACAAGTTGTCTGACGGCCCTCACCAATTAAACCAAACGCTTTCTGCAGACATGATTCAACTGTTTCTGACGCCCACTCAAAATCAGCAGCATAAACACTGCGTTACGTAACGCACATGAGTGACATCCATCCATCCATCCGTCCGTCGAGCGTTTGGAAGTACGGTAAATCAACATTAACAATTAATGCAAGGAAAATTGACACATATTTAATAGATTGACAGCTTGTGGCACCAATTAAACCACAGTTGAACTGATTGAGTGGGCGTGTCTCGTGCCAGCCAAGCTGATTGGCTCTCCAGGATCAGAATTCTTAAAGACACAGTGCACTTCCTGAAACTGATCTAAAAGCGAATGTTCAAGCACTCTTTTAGTTGTCGTAGCATATATTTTGTCCCGTGGTCTTAATAATGCTTTAGTTATATGATTGATTGAGGCCAAATTGGATAATTCTGTAAATATTTGTCGTGGTTTTAGCTGTTAATTGTTTGTGCTGTCGTTATTTCCTCGTATAGACTCATTCTGCTTTTTGATGTTGTGCAGAATGTTTTATTGAATATAATGAATGTGAAACGAGGAAGGGTTTGTGAAATTTACTATGGTTTTTTTCTCCAATGAAGCTTTGGAAAGGAACATCAGGGTGGTGATTTTAATAGAAAAGCAGATTGTTTTAGTTGTCATAACTGAAATGCAAGGAAAACTTGCATACTCGTTTATTCAGTCTTGAACAAATGTGTCCTTTCAGAAGCACGGTTATCTTAAGTTTTTAGTTTTACAAATGTATCTGTAAGAGCACTTAAAACTACTGAGAATATGGCATGTTATTTTAGTTTTTAGTTTATGTTTAATGTCATTTAGATGATCATTTGTTATGAACGGATATTTATAAACGCTGATATTTTGAAAGGATATTCTTAAAATCTTATAACTTTGAGTTCATGTGGTCTTATTTTATAATGCACAAAGTATGTTCTTAAAGTGCTTAATACGTGTTGAATGTTTTGACTATGCCTGTTAAGACTATGTTCTATCAACATAGTATGAAATTTCATACAAAGTGGCTGCATTGTAGTTGCATCTCGCAGCTTATTCATTTTTCATGATTGGATATTATCAGATCTGCAAGTGCCTTTGCTTCGCTACCAAAGTGTATTTAATCCAATTCAACCCATCTCTAAGACAGACTGAAGATCTTGGACCCCAAAAATACACATTTACCTCAAAGCCGACTCCTTTATTTTAATGTAATAATGTTACAGGAAATAAGTTTTGTTTTCTGGTTTCATTGTGACATCATGATAGCATTACAATATCAATATCAGTGGTGACTAACTATGTAATGTCATACTCATCTATTGATAAAACTTGTGATTTAATAAACCAGTCTGTGATTCAAGTATAGTTTTTGTCTTTTAAATATATAAGCAATCAACATTTATTAAAGTAATAATATACGCATTGTCTATTTTACTTGCTTTCTATTACATATTTTTTTCTTATAATTTGTTGTGAAAATATATTTTAAAAATTGCTCCAAGTTATATATATATATATATATATATATAAATTCTTTAAAGCAGCTCTAAAAAGACAATAGTGTTATTGTCCAGCTGAAATCAGTTTAGTGATTCATTTTGGTTTAATGGCTGTAAAGTGAATCAATAATCAATTACCATCATGTGTTCGATATTATTCTAGGTTACTACGTACGGAGGATTTGACCCAATAATTAACAGAATTTAGTTGTAGGAAAGTCCTAATCTTCCAATTTTTATATCAAATATGCATTCTGTTTTTGTGAATTGGTAAGCTGCGAAGAAATGTAGGACTATCTATCATCAGCGAGTATCATCAGCATTAGTGTGAGACCTATATGAAGAGTTCAGATGCAAAAGCCTCTAAATGCCATTTGAAATTTTCTTCTTGAATGATGATTTTTATCAAACTTGTTTATTTAAGTTCAGTAATTTCACTTAAATAACAATTAATAGGTAATTATCATTGCCATTTAAGTGAAATTACTGAACTTAAATATACAAGTTTGATAAAAATCATCATTCAAGAAGAAAATTTCAAATGGCATTTAGAGGCTTTTGCATCTGAACTCTTCATATGTTTTCTAATGTTATCTCCCAAGGGTAGCATGTGCAAGGTGAAAAGCAGCGGTCCCAGTACTGAGCCTTGAGGTACTCCAGACTAAACTTATGATGGATAAGACATCTCTTCATTTACTGATGAATTGATGAATCGGTCAGATAAGTATTCGAAACATGCCAATGCAATTCCACTAATTCTAACATTGGCATCTTAATGATGCCAATCAAAAGTTTTCTTTCATTTCAATATAATAAATTGTGCAACATTACAGTAATCTTAAAAAATTTCTATAAAATCGTCTTTTTGCTCTGGTTAATGGTTGATTGAATTTCTGGAATGATTTATCAATCAATCAATATTTATTTATACATCCATTTTTCAAGGTGAACCAAAGTGCTTTCCAAAACAATTAAAAAAAATGCAAAATGACACTTTTGAATGATTTATGTTTTATGTTTAATTTCCTTCGTAGTGTCCACATTCGCACAAACAGCTCTGGTTTAGACTGGTCTGCCATGTGGAAAAGGGTGGGTCATTTGTGCCATAGTCTTGAGCATGGCCACAACATTGGAAAAATGTGTTCACACAGCTCTGGAATAAATATAAAGCTGTCCTTTTTTTAGAGAATGTTTGTAGCTTGTCCTGAAATAACATCAAGCAAGTGAGGCATTGATATTGTTAAAAATAATATAATAAATTGTCAAATAAACATCGTCATTTTTTTCTTCCTACAGTGATTAGAGGACGTTGAATTCTTGGGAAAATCCTTCCAGTTTGTTATTTCCTGGAATTTTGATCCAATCACGTTATAGGCAAAACAAGGTGGCATTTGCCAAACACATCAAAGTTAAAACTGCACATTTTGTCTCCACAGTGATTTCATAAAAACCCTGAAGATGAAAAAGTGCCATCAGGGTTGGACAACAGAAACTGTGACATCATCACCATGTATTAAAGCAGTGCCCCACCCACAGCAGACGATCATGTCTTTCTAAAGGTGGGGTGTCGGTTATGTGTAAGACCTGCTTGAATGTTTATTCATGAATCCTTTTTTAACCTTTGTTTTACCAGCCTCACCTCAACCCTTCAGCTTGTTTTACTGGATCTCTTAACTATTGCAGAGGCTAGAATAATAATAACATCCATATCATTGTTTAGCATGTCAGACATATCAGATGATGTTATGCCTCTGTTACTATTAGTCAAGGATGACGCTAATAAGCAATCTAGCCTATCACAGAGATATTTCTGAATCCAGAAGTTCTCAAGGACTACGAAAGATAACCATGAATGTTTAGGCTGTTGGAGCTGCAAGTGAAGTAAACTGTTTTGAGAACAGTTGCTCTTATTTTCTCTAAATCTGCCAACCATCTTGTCCATGGAGATACAATGTGATTTATGACACAGTGATAATTCTGTAGGTGAAAAATCCTACAGACATTAAAAGCGCATGTATGGACTTGTTTTAATGATATCTTGCTAAACTTACCAGAGATGAACCACAGTAGGTTCTGCTATCAAAGAAAAACAAGAAGCATTTCATAAAATGAAAACTAAATGAGATTACAGCAGATAAAAGTACTGCATTAACATTAGTAGACTACATGGGGACACTTTGTATCCTGAATATATGCTAAAATGCAGTATAACGTGAATTCACAGTGTATTGTTAAAATGTACTATTTTACATTTATTCCTTCATTTACTAATTTATTTACATATTATTTTGTTCGTTAATGTATTTGTGATTGACTACGAAAATGAATCATGGTTTTACAACAAATTAAATAAAATAAACCATGGATTAACTATTAGTAACCATGTTTTTTTTTTAAATTGTTGTAATATATTTAATTTTAGTTGGAAAAAATGGTTAACAATATTTTATACAAATGGTAGTCACAAAAAAAACTGAAAAAACAAAACAACAACATGGTTACACTTTAAAAAAAAACATTTTTAACTCTTTTCATAGTCATTAGTAGCCTACCTTTTCATCACTATACAAATAGCTAGTTCTCATTCATTTGCTAGGCTAGTCACTCCTAATCAACGTAGCAGAAAGGAAAACAGAAAAAGTAAGCTAACAGAATATGCCAATAGCTACTTATTATATATTTTTTAATATAGCCTAATACTAGAGTAACTAAAAAGGCTCTCTAAAATAAATATAATTAATAGGCTAATATAATAATAATAAAATTGTATTGGATAATGTTTGCCACAGAGGGTCAAAACCACGACCTACATTCTGTTCCATTCAGAAACGCGACTTTTTCTAGTTTATTCTTGAAATTTTGATATTATTTGAATGAGTTGGTCGTTTATTGTTGTTTTACAAGCACTAAACCGAATAGAAGTGTGTATATCCCGAGGGCAGGGTTTGATTTCGTCACGACAGCGGAGCGGGCGTATGTTATAAGCAAAGGACTGTAATTTGAACACATTATTTCTGTTTTCTTCAGACAGACTCCTCTTCGTCTGCAGAAATCCGTGAATATGGCGACTGTTTGGGGGATTAACGTCATTCTCATACTTGTGTTTGCGCATTTTGTAGGTGAGTACATTAAATGCCAAAGATCGCGTCATAATAATCAACAACTTAAAACCGTTAATGTGGCACGCGCGTCATTACTTGACGTTTCTATTGACACAGTGCTCCGCTATCCCAACCACTTTATTATATGTTTTTCTCGTATTATATGTGTGAGTTTATGGCTATTCCGTTTAAGAGCAACCTTATTTGACTCGTAGGCCTATGTGATGGACACCTGTCAGAATAATAAGCTGGCTCACCTGATAAAAAAAACAAAACAATATGTAAACAGTTCAAGGCACAATTCAAGGCTGTTGGAAGATTTTGTAGTTTCATAAATATATATACATAACCATAAACACTATTAGTTAGCCTATATGACCATAAACATAGGTCATATAAGCTGGAGCAATACGTTTAGTAATTGGAGTTATTGTGCACACCTTAAGTATTTTTTCCCATAATCAATGTTTAAAATAGATTTGCTGCCATCTAGAGTCATGAATTGCATAATCTTACAGTTTCAGGTAATTTTCTGTCTTTTCTCGGTCAAGAGGGCACCAAATTCAAAAATTCTTTTACATTATATGATCCACTTTCAATGAAAGTTAATGTTGAAATGGGTGAAATCATGCTCCTTTAAGTTCGACTTTACAACATTTACACTTTGCTCAGACTATCAGTAGGCTATTACATCACACTGATGATTAAGTTGCGATGTTATTTTCAGTATGGTTGCCAAAATGCATAATTAATAATTGCCTAATCATATGAAAAGCATTTCTATATTTTTTGTGCTTTTCAGTGTCTATTTCAAAGTTTCAAAAAGGTAATGAATGTGGTGAACCAACCAAATATCTGGACAAGCAGCTGGACACCAAATATCTTAAAAAAGCAGTGTTCAAAGACCAGGATAAAGTGGCTTATAAATGTGTACAGGGTTATTCACAATCAGAAGGAAGTCGATTATCACACTGTAAGAAAGGACACTGGACAACCTTGACCATGAAATGCCAAAGTAAGATGAATCCGTTTATCTATGTCTCTAAAATATATCTTATTCATTTATTGCACCCCATCTTGTCATATTTTCTCATTTATTCCCACAGAGAGAAAGTGCAATGCGCTGGGTGACATAGAGAATGGCCAATACATTCGAGATGGACGGTCGTTCGGTGATATAGCCATTGCTATGTGCAACACAGGGTACTGAAAGCTCATTTCGATTCTTTATGTCTGAAGTCCATAAGAAAACATGGTAATATGAGAATAAATAGAGCAAGTGAAGAGGGTTGAATAAGTCTTGATGTGGTTAAGCATCATATTTATTTATTTAATACATTTTTCTCAACTTTGTTCTAGGTCTCCCTCTATGAAATGGTTTATTTTCAAACCAGTCTGTTATTATTAATATATTTGTTTTCTCATGCAGATATGTTTTGAGAGGAGAAAGAGTCCGTATGTGTCTGGAAAAAGGTTGGAACGGGACAGACCCCATCTGTGAAGGTGCTTTTAACCCTTTGTCATGTTAAAATCACCCCAACCCTTCAATTTATATTACATCAATTACAATACTCTATACACACACTCATAAAAAGCATGATCCAGTAGCGTTTCGCCAGACCTCTCAGGTGTAAGAGGATCGTATGGCAGTAAATCCGTTTTTTTTTTCGACATTATTTTGCTATAAGCTGTTTAATTGGTTATAAAGGAGCTCTACTGGTGATGCAATCATATAGGAGCAAAAATGCAATCAAATAGGAGCGATGATCCAGTGCTGTTTTTGAGATGCAGTTACATGGAAAAAAAAGTTTAATGTGTTTCGTTCCACATCCGCTTTAAGTCAGCCTATTACACGCAGGCTATGCACGATTACAGTTTGCATGTCTAATTCTTTTTTTTTTGCCACCCCAATAAAATCACTGGGTCTTAATTGGCCACAACCCTGGAAAACAGTTCTGGCTACACCCCTGCCTGGTTTAGACTCAAAGATCATCTGTTCAACACCTGTCGTGGCAAACCTAAGGATTTATCCCGGAGAGAGGACACAGTTCACACCCCAGGACACTGTAACCATCACCTGCAGTGAGGGATATGATCTGATTGGCTCATCAGCGGTCACATGTGGGCCGGATGGCCAATGGCTGACCTTGCCGGAGTGTCGCCCTAAAGGTAATTACGTCTGTTTTCACCCGTGGGCTGCATCCAAAATCACGTACTTTATCACTATATAGAGGGTATGTGACAAAATAATCCAAAAAAGTACTTCTTCCGGCGAGATTGTGACGTGTACATACGATTTACACTTTACTATCCCATGAGGCCACGGGAGAGCATTTGTGAATGGCTTTAAGGGGAAGGTCACATGATAATGACAACATGGTGGATGTAGTAGGCTACGTTCGGATTAAATTCACAATATATAGCGTGAAGTAATTAATTATTCAAAATTAGTACCTGATTTCAGATGCAGGCCTGGTTTGAAAGTTTGATCTGAAACTCCACCTACTTCCTCAAATATTTCATTTCATGTGATACGAAGAATGCATGATGCTCACTCAAGCTGGTTTCTTGCTCTAAACTCAATTTAACATCAGAAAGATGTCAGCCTCCAACATTAGATAGACATGGTTAGAAATGAAAATCCCCCTGAGATCATTTTATAATCTTGGTGACTTTTTTATTTCAATTTTTAATGGCCAAAACAGTGTTTTAATGACTATTTCTCTGTTTTATTTTGACGCTGCTCCTTTAAGAAACCCCCGTTCACATGTGAAAATGAGCACTGAAATGTTTATGCAACTTTAATAAATGCTCTATTATTCCTGTTATCTTTAGGCACATTTTGATTTGACCTCTTGAAATGTGTTGCATAAATAATATTCACTTCACTTCCTTGTTTTGCCTTCATCTCAAAAGGTCCGCTCTCAAGAGGTGTTGATCTCAAAACATGTCCCACTCCTGAAATGGGAAAAAGTGGTTCAGTGAAAGAGCTGAAGTCTGCATACATGCCGGGAGAGTCCATATCCGTCACCTGCAATGAGGGCTTTGATCTGATTGGCTCACCACAGGTTACATGTGGGCCAGCCGGCCAATGGCAGGGCTTGCCTGAGTGTCTCCCTAAAAGGATTTCCGCTCCTGGTAAGAACACATTAATATGTTGAAACCATAAAAAAAGTTACAAACAGTAGTATGCTTTGTAGTCACATCACCTCAAAAGTGACTTGACCCTTCGGGGTTTATTACGGCTGGATGTACATTATCTTGCTTACTGCACGTCTACTTTCCACTAGGGTTGTAACGGTATACCGGTATGACGGTTTATCGCGATATTGACATGTACGATTATCATATCGTGCACATTTGCTTATCCGCGGTAAAAAAAAAAAACAGAATTCACCTGCACTGCCGCATGCAACTTCTTTCAGCTTGACTGCTTACTCCATATCCGTACAGCGCTAAAAATGTCCGAGACAGAGGCTGCGAATCTCTATCTCCCGCCAAAAAAAATAAATAAAATCTGCAGTATGGGAATATTTTGTAACTTATATCCGAAAAACGATCGTGATGTTGTCCTTGAAGATGGATATCCAGTTTGCAAGATATGTGGACGAAGAGTGGCTGCAAAAGGAGTAAACACGTCGAACATGTTCTCCCATATTTAGGAACACCATCCCTCCGTGAAGATAAAGGTTATTCATAACTTTTATAACTTAAGGCCATATTATTTCTGTCATGCTGAGGGAATCCCGGTCTGTCAAAAAGACGCACACATGCGTCTTTTTGCGTTACAAAACAGATGCCACGTAAAATGTGCGATTTAAAAAGATAGATGGATAAATAAAGCAAAATATAGCTATGCAGTAGCCTAAATCAAATCGCGATGTGCGTGTCTGTGAATATACAACGCAAAAAGACTGGTGTGCAAGCCCCTTCAGCGTGTCTCTGAATGAGCAGCGCCGTTTCGTCTAGTAGATCTAGTACACACTCAAGTACGCATGACGCTCATGGTTTTTAAAGCTGTCTCAGCCAACTACGAAGACGTGAACACATGAACATATCTAGACCAGTGTTGTGCAAGTTACTTCCAAACTGTAATACATTAGGAATTACTTGTTACTGTTATTTAAAAGTAATTCATTACCTTACAATATTACTGTCCCAGAATTGTAATGCGTTACATTACTCATGTATTACTTTTAAATTACTTTCACCAAAATAACTAAGTAGAACTTAACTTTTGGGCTGGAACGATAAGCAATATGAAACCGAAATCGCGATTCGCCACACGACTCAGATCCACGAACCTACAGAATCGCGACACACCTCATCCAACTCCAGCGTTATTCTCCTTACCGTCCATATCCAATGCTGCCTTATCTTTAAATTAGGCTATTAGTATTATTTGAAGTTAACATTATAAAATACGTAGACCTACACCACAAAACTAGTTGAGGATAAATTATTTAAAATTGGGGAAGTCCA
The DNA here is from genome assembly GCF_988280905.1 of Pimephales promelas. NCBI lineage: Eukaryota > Metazoa > Chordata > Actinopteri > Cypriniformes > Leuciscidae > Pimephales > Pimephales promelas. Next base: position 29,476,314 of record NC_142788.1, on the reverse strand, counting down.
GCATTATGGACATGACATTTGCAGTCAAAACTTGAAATAAAAATTCTCAAAAAATACATGTATTGAAACGTATATAGGCTACTTCCTTAAAGGACTCCAGACATTAGACAAATATCAGTCTATGTTTTATTTTTAATATTCGGGAAAAGACACACATTCATGCGTGACAAAAAAATAGGAGGTAAAATATATTTTTTGTAATTCTGTTAATTACACTGCGCAAATCGGATGAGGAAGGGTTGGCTCTCCAGTCTCCATAGAACTTAAAATATTCATTTTATTTTAGTTCTCGTGTTCGCATTTATGAGGAAAAAACTATGTTACAGACGCGACCGCTCTGAACTGGCACTAAAAGACTGCTTTAAAACTTTCACATAGTCTGTTGCCTTTAAGAAGTAAAAGCAGACAATACACTGTAATACAACTGTAATACAAGCCTCACTGAACATGTAACGAGTAAAATATTACTGAAAATTGATTAGTAATGCCTTACACTACTGCGTTACAGCAAAAAGTAATATGTTACTGTAATGTATTACTTTTGTAATGCGTTACTCCCAACACTGATCTAGACAGAGAACACTTAATGTGCACTTTATAATTATTTTTTTAAAGAATAATCATCAAATACACTGACTGAAACTCATAGGTGTTCAGTAGGTGTTAAATGTAACACGGACCGTTTACACAGTTCGTCAGGATCAAGCAGGCTGTCTTTCCGCTATTTTTCTCTTGCTGCCAGAAGACGGTCTCCCGCGAATTTGCGGAAAGTTTTGATTTTATATGTCGTGAAGATACTGGACAAAGAGTGTTTTGACACCATGAAAGTAATTTTTTTCATCATAGTTTTTTTTTCGGTTTCTGAGTTGGGTGTATACGTTTCCAAATCTAACTTTATATTGCCTTAATCACCGTCTTGTTGGCTCAAACATAGCACCGTTTTGAAACATGTCAGCAATTCCTAGCGACTGTTAGCTAGGTTTAAAATATGTAATACACACAGCGGGGTTAATTCTAACAGAGTGGTACAACTAAGCCTCCAAGTGTACAATGATAATCAAATGAAAACGGAGCCACACAACTTTTCAGGTTTGAGTATACATTTAACTTTGTTAGACGTTCACAAACAATGTTGGGATTTAAAATGTTTAAAATTTAGTGTTCTATGAATGATAACTTGTTTATTTATTAAAAATATGGCCTGTTATTAATGCAATAAACCCTTTAAATTTTTATTTTAAGCTAATTTGTATTATCATTACTGTTATTATTAATAATAATAATAATTGTACATCATGCAGCTGCCACACACAAATCTAATTTAATTGCAATTACAATATTTATAATTTTATTTATTATTATTTATTGCAAAACTATGCAGCCCTTTTCTATGTCTCTATCCATGATATTGATCCATAATAGAAGGATGATTTGATGAGGGATATGTATGGATATCTGTCTATACAGATGCACAAACAATATCAAACTATACAAATAAAATAGTACTGAATTATGTGTGTTACACACAAGTGTTACAACTAACCCCTCTCTCTGTTACAATTAACCCCGCATATGGGGTAAGTTGTAACATTTGCACTTCTGTCACTTTCAGTCCAACTGTACGAAAATGGTAGGTCCTAGAAAAAAACTTTAAGTGTTCATTTGTAGCAGAGATGTGCATGTTGCTTGTGTAAAAAAAAAAGTATTAATCTAACCTAATTATTTTTTAATTAATTGAGCCAAAAGCAAAAAGCGTTAGGTTGTGCCCCGCTCTCCCCTACAACCTGGAAAAAAAAAAGTTTGGTTTAGCCTATGATTAAAATATATTACTATTGTGTATAGTTTTTTTGTCCATGTTTTAATTTATTAAACTTCTCTTGTGTAGACAAACTAAAGTTGTTACATTTTATCTGATTGCATTCTCAAAAATACATTTTGTATTCAATCACAGAATCCAGATCAGTTATTTCAGACAACCCAGAATTTCTGAGGAAATAAATATACATTTCATAAAGACTCTATTGAAAAAACCTTTGTTACAATAAACCATGTTCAATCAAAAACAATATCTGTTTTTATTCATTTAAGGGCCATTGTAGCTGATGCTGATTATAATAATGATAGTTTTAATATCGTATACCGTGAAACCGTGAAACCGTGAAACCGTGATATTTTCTGAGACGATTATCATACCGTGAAAATCTCATACCGTTGCAACCCTACTTTCCACACGAGTTGATAATGAGACATAATATGAAATATTTGATTAGCTCATTAATGCGAGGAAGAGCAGTTTCTAGCCGCTTTGAGCCTTAGACGAAAAGCAAGTACAAACAAGAAGGACGTTTAGGCTAAGGGATCATTTATCATCATGCGGTGTTGCAATCTTGGAAAAACTGACCTTGGAATGTCGCGACTGTCTGATATTATACTATTTTTTCAGGATTCTTTGATGAATAGAAGGTTAAAAAAACAGCATTTATTTAAAATAGGACATTTGTGTATCATTAGACATGTCTTTACTGTTAAGTTTGATAAATGAATGCTACCTTGCTAAAAGTAGAGATGGGCAGATCGAGGCTTAGTGAAACTGAAACAGTTGAAGCAAATGTGCCGTATTGCGTCTCCATGGTGACACCTAGTGGTCAGAACAGTGTAACTGCAATAAAAACCCAGGCACACCTTTTACAAATCTATTGCAAATGTTTTATTGAAAGTAAAATCTTTCAAATGCAATTATCTAATCACTTAATAAGATTATCAAGTGTCTATATGTTATTTTATCAATTGTCTGGGTTTGCTTTGATTGTTCTATGAATGTCTCAGCTAAACAAACAGACCAATAAGAGACTATTACTACCAGTATTCATTTTAATGATACGAATGTCTAATTAAAACGTCAAAAAAAAATTATAAAACTGATCAGAGATCAGGTAAAACCCACAGACACTTGTTCATTGGTTCTTATGCTGCGTTCACGTGCTATGGAAAATAGGATATTTTCCACTTGTGAACTGGTATTTACCAGTGTGTTGCGTTCAAATGCTTTTGTTGTCGTAATGTGGTAAAAAGATGGAGATCCAGACCTGTTATTTAGCTAAAACTATTTTAGATTGCTTAAGTCATCTGCGACAGCAAGAAAATGATTTATCAAAACTCAAAAGGTAAATAATATGCTGTATATTTTCTAGATCTTATATATTTTTACCATTCACGACTCTCGCGGTGCTCTCCGCCATTTTAAAAACGTCAAAGTTTATCTCATCTCGGCAACTCGTCCATCAAAATATTCTGAGTTGCCCAGTGGAAAATACCACATGAAGGGGTGTTCATGTGCATTTTCCACCTCGGCTTTTGGTATTTACCATAATTACCATAGCACATGAACTCAGAGGTCATCGCCCCCAGCGGTGAACCATTGAAATTTGAAACTGTTATGAAAATGAAGCCTCGTTTACTGAAGTCACGTGACTCTGGCAGTTTGATGCACACTCTGAACCATTGATTCGGAACACTAGATCCGTAAAGCTTCATGAATCAGTGTTTTGAAAAGGCCATCACTAGCTAAAAGATCTGAAGGATCATGTGACTAAATTTCGCTACTGGAAATCATTTCAAATTATTTTAAAACATAGAAAGCAAAATTTTTTAAACTTGAAATAATAATCCAGTAGGATGTTCTCTTGGAGCAACTGTTACAATATAGATACGATTCAGTGGTTCAACTCCTCTCCCACAGGTAAATGTGGTCCAGCTCCGTCACACCCCAACCTGGAGCCCAGAGACGGGTCGTCCACGCTGGAAGAGTACCCGTCTGGCGCTCGCATTCGTTACAGGTGCGGTGTGGGATACCAGCGGGCCGGAGGGAGCGACAGTATACACTGTCAAGCTGGCCGGTGGACGAACCCGCGGATCCGGTGTGAACGTATGTTGCAGGACCTTTAACTGCGTGTGTGTGTGTGAATCTGCTTTCAGATCCTGAGACATTTTTGGATTCCAGACTGAATTCACATTCTTGACTTTCCGCATACTTGGAACAATCTAACAATATGTTTATATCAAAAGGGAAAAGATGCGGATCTGCTGGAGAGATTGCCTTTGGCCGCTTCGAGTACACAGGAGTGGTATTCGGACATTCAGCTAAAGCCATCTGTCAAGAAGGGTGAGTATAATGCTTATTTTTGTGTGGATTTTACTGCTGAAATAAGCAGGATTTTACGGTACGGAAAGAGGTAGGGTCTATTATACCTTATTTTGGGCACATTTGCATGTGTCCATTGTGGAGAAGACAATCCCACAATGCACTGCAATGACTTAGGTGAAATGAAATAAATATAATCCATCCAAAATTGTTGATTATATTTTCAATTTTATTCAATACCAGACAGCAAAACAAATCTATGAAGAGTGTTCATGCTATTGTAAGCATTGCTAGAGCCAAACTCATGTAGGGGCCGTTCACATGTCACATCTTTTGATAGAGATGCACAATAGAGTTTTTTTCCAGGCGAGATTGAAAAAGAACCAACCCAATCAGCTTCACCCTTTCCGTAAGATTGTGCTTTTCCTCATCTCCATTAATAACTCTATAAGCAGAGCTATTGCAAGGTATTTTGGGTGCTGGAAAATCCATTTGTTGAAACTTTTCCACACGTTTTTAGACACAACATGTGAAAAACAACTGTGAGTCCAATATCTACTGTGTGTAGAGCATTCCAGATCATTTAGAGAAAAAACTAAAGGTTCTTTATTGGCATTGATAATTCCGTTAAGAACCTTTAACATCCATGGAATCTTTCCGTTCCACAAAAGGTTCTTTAAATCGTTAAAATGTTCTACGCTTTCGAAAATGGTTCTTTTTTTGAACTGATCTCTGAAATCGTCTTTGGGTAACCCAAAATGTTTTTTCTATTAACCATTTTGGGTTCCCTCTTTGATTAGCTGCGTTGACCCTTCAAATTGCGCAAATTGAAATTGTAAATCGGAAATACAACCAATGGAAACAAGTCAGTTTTGCAGAAAACTCCCATGTATCGCAAAAAGTTTATATGTTTGCATGAGGTGGTTTTCCAGGAAATTTGAAATAGAAATATTTTGCAAAACTTCAATTGAAACTTGTTTTTAGTTTAGTTTCAATAGTTTTTGCGCATTTACAGGTCACCTGGTGTACGTAACAGTCCGTCATTTTTTAAAGATGACGCGGTATGTTTGGACAGAGTTCTTTATTAAACTTTTTATTAGTCTTTTCTTAACATTAAAGGAGTAGTTTTGAAAAAAACGTTTGCTGATAATTTACTCACCCCCATGTCATCCAAGATGTCCACGTCTTTCTTTCTTCAGTCGAAAAGAAATGAAGGTTTTTGATGAAAACATTCCAGGATTTTTCTCCATATAATGGACTTCAATGGGAACCAAACGGTTCAAGGTCCAAAAGACAGTTTCAGTGCAAACTGTTCAAAGGGCTTTAAATCCAGATGATGAATAAGGGTCTTATCAAGCAAAAAAGATCGCTCATTTAATAAAAAAAAAGTTTTATAAGCTCAAATGCTCGCCTTGCTCTGTTCTGTGTGACTCTCCTGTTCGAACTCGTTTATCAAAATGAACGAATCTTTTTCAGAGTCAATTGGTCATTCAACGAACGAAACGAACAAATTGACTCGGAAAAAGATTTGTTCATTTTGATGAACGAGTTCGAACAGAACAGAGCAAGGTGAGCATTTGAGCTTATAAAACTTAAACTTTAAACTTTAAAAATGGCCGATCGTTTCGCGTGATAAGACCCTTATTCATCATCTGGAATCGTTTAAAGCCCTTTAAAAATATCGCAAAAGATCCAGCATGTGATCCAAAAAAATCGCAAAAGTTTTGCACAAATCTGTAATGGTAACGCGGCTAGGGATAAATTCGTAAAATAAATATTATTTTATTAATCTAAAAAAACTTGTTCCACTATAAGAACATTTTGTGGAAAGGCTTCTTCATGGGACCATCTAACCCATAACATAAAGCTCCTTGATAATAGTGACGGCGCTTCACTTGTGTTTGGAACAGAGCCAATGTCATTAGATATTAGTCCATCTTCGTTTCATTTTCTTTTCTTTTCTCTGATCGCTCTCTTTAGGTATGAACTGATTGGCCCACAGATGCGGACCTGCCGGGATGGAGGCTGGGACGGAAGGGTGCCTGTGTGCGAGCGTATGTCGCTTTTCTGACAGTTTTCATTTTTATATCCTATTCTTGATTTTAAATATCGAAATCCTAAAAGATGCTAAAAGAGAGTCTAAAAGATGAAAAAGAAACTAAAAGAGTCTAAAAGAAACCATTTACTTTACATTAAAACAGGGTCAGGAATAGAATACAAGATTACAGTCATTACTACAGTACACACTGGATGAAGTCAGGCATCATTTCTTCAAATCATTTTGTCATATTAATAGTTTTTAAGTAAGCTGTAGCTGTAACATATAGGATAAAATTCTGTAAAAAAAATTGTCGTGTCCGAATTCCTCGCTTCGTTTCGTTCACTCCTTGCTGATATAGTGCACTCGACTGCCAATCATTATAGGGATCAGAGAATGAGTAAACAAGTCCACGAGGGTCGATTCCTATAGGCTATCCATAGTCTGGGATTGTACTCTGATGACAGTGAGTGTGTGTTTGTGTGTTTTGCAGCCGTTCACTGTCCTCCACCCCCAGAGGTCCAGGGTGCCGAGATCTCCGACCACATGAATGACCATGTTCCCTTCGGTCACGTGGTGTCCTATCACTGCCGTTCTGGCGCTCTGATTGGTGCGAGAGAGATTCACTGCACACAGAAGGGCACGTGGAGCGCCCCGCCTCCTGAGTGTAAAGGTAACTATTAAAAGGTCACTAACACTATTCATGAAGTTGTGTAGTTATGATATTTTAGGGTTTCAGGTTGGGTAAGATGAACCAACCAAAATTTCTACTGTGCACAATGATATTTTTGGCCATATATATATATTTTTTTTTTTTGCGAGACAATAAATTCCATTTATCGTGGATTTTGCTGAACACATATTAGTGAAATATTTCTATGGCCCCTTTATTTGAATAGGTTAATTAACAGACTTGTTCCTGTGCCTTTCAGACATCGTCTGTCCTCAGCCACATGTGCCACGCGGATCAAGAATGAGGGGTTTCAGATCTGTCTATAAATTCGGGAACACAGTGACGATCGTCTGCAATCCTGGTTTGAGGCTGATTGGAGAGAGTTTCGTCACCTGTGGCCCAGACGGGAAGTGGAAACCAAGACTTCCAGATTGTGAGCGACAGAACAGAAAATATAAATATTGAAAGTCACATTTAATACAGCTGGTAGTCTCAGTCATAATGAGTCACTGTATTTCATTAAAATGAGCAGAACACTATTTAATATTTACTCGAGAGTATTGATTGTCATAAAAGAACTATATGATGACTTGATAAAACACCTTTTAGAATTCATTACTTTTTATATATGAATTATGTTAACCTACAACATTATGGATGGATACTATTTTTATTGCTTGTTTGTATTTTTGTATTCAGTATAAATAAAAATGAGAAAACACTAAATTTCTTAAAATCGAAACGTTTGGTTATTTAATCAGCGCAAAATGGGCTCAAAGCAACACATGTTGTGATGACGCTTCACAAAAAGGTTCCATTTGTTATATTAGTTAACATATAAATAACTAACAATAAACAAATATTTTAAAGCATGTATTAATCTTAACTTCAACATTTATTCAAATTTGATCAGTCGTACATGTTCGTACATTATTTAATGGACCTGAGCTGAACAATAAATAAATGAAATTTTGTCAATTACTTTAACGAATATGAATGAATAATGCACTAGATGTATTGCTCATTGTTAGATTATGTTAGTTAATGTGCTCATCCTGCGTGGGTCTCAGTGGATCTAATACCCCAGTATGATGTGGTTAAATTGGTTAAGTTCATAAGTTGTTCTAGTGTAACCCTGGTGTAAAAGAAGAAAACGGGTTAAAAAGATGGGCAGAAACACAAGCACCACAACTGACTTCCAGCCTCAGAAGATAAAAGACATTCATTCTCTCAAGATCTGATTAAAGGCTCAAAACACGGCGTCGCATTTGTTGATTGTCACCCTTGTTGAGATTTTTGATGTCCGTTTCTGAATGATACAGTAGGTCAACTTTTTTGACACTTGATATAGAGTACAACAGTTGAGTTCAGCAAGTAGCAACTCATAGGGGAATTGATTTTTAATGATAACGTATACACTTTTGAAGACAGACCAACTCTGAGGTCTGAGGTTGTTAATCGATGATATATGCTCTTAGCCTGATGTCATCATTCTCAGATTTTAGCCAGAATGTGTTTATTGGGTTGTGATTATGGGGTGTGTTTCAACCGAACCAGGAAATAAAATGCCTCTGCACTCAATTGGATAGAGCTACAACCAATCAGAGCAAGGAGTAAGTGACGAATGCTGAATCCTGCAGGAAGGACAGCAAAAACATCTTTCCGATCGACAAATGGTTGGTCGGTTGGTTTGGATCTTTGCTTATAATGCGTTTACAAACACTTTTAAAATCTCTATGGGAAAAATAAATGGAAAAAATACTTCCGTAACCAACGCCACAGGGAAAGTGTGCAGGCACTAATGCACTCTATAAAGGCTAACCCTGGAAATGCACAAAAACGTACAGTTCTTCCTCATGATCCTCGAATGGGAGGAAGATCTCCGGGACCACGATCAAAATCTTGCGTTTGTGTGGAGGGTTGATGGTCCAGACACACTCTACATTGGCTGGGTAGTTTCCAGGATAGTTGGGGGACTCTATGTATCCGATGAACACGCCTATTTCACCCCCACATTCCTGATCTGAACACATCAACAAATAAACAAAAAGATCACGTTACGGTAAATTTCTCATTAAGAACATTTACACGACTTTAATAGACCTGGTAACTTTTTATTAGAGATAAACTGATATGAACATTTTGGCTGATACCGATAATTCTATATTTGAAATCCAATAACCGATATATTGATAAATCTAAATCTAAATTTTTATATAATTTTTGAGAGCCTGATTACAAAACTTTAAGTCTCACCATTGCACCCAAGCACACAATTATGATGTACTTTTTATTTATTTTTTTTTCCGCCTATATCAGACTTGTGCTGCACTGTGGCGGTTCTACCAACTGGAGGGGGGAGGGGGGGTGGTGTCTTTGTGTTCATCTTAAAAACACTTGCTTTTCCACGTGACTAATCAGTCGGAATCTATTCTTCTGAACGTATATGGTTTGTCTATTAGCTATGTTAATATAGCCTAAAATTAAATGCTGAACTAAGAAGGAAAGCAGAGAAGAAACATTCCTCCTATTAGTACAAACCGTATCAAATTTCCAACACGGCATGTGACAAATCCTGAAACTGACCAATGCTACTCAACAAATAAATATCATATTTTGGCTCATTTATGTTGCCTCCCAATAATAATTGAAGAGTATTCAGTCTGACTATTCATATTCTTTTAATTCAAACATGTTTGTACAAGTTTCATTACCAGTACTGATATTAATTTATTCAGATATTAATTTATTCAGAAATAAATGATAATAAACCACGTTGATTTGTCTGTGACCCAGAACATATATGCAAAAAATGGATGCACAACTAACTTACTTAGTTTTTAAAGCATCTGTGAAATACATAAATGGAAATGGAAAAGTAAAATGAATAAAAGCTGAATAGCAAGGGTAAAACAGTAACTCAGCAAGCGTTGTATGCAAATTAGAATCCAGTTTTTTTAATCTTTTATTTTATTTTTTTCCAATGTTCCTTACCGATACTTTACCATGAGACTATGAACTTTACACAAGGCGGCGCATTGAGGCTAATAAAGCCGAATCCTCCGAAAAGTAACGGTGCTTCTTTGGCAATGAATTAAAAGCGAATTATGATACTGAGAAGGTATAATAGCTATTAGATTAAATACAAAGCAGCTATTTTACCTAAAGGAATTGTGTTTTAACTAACCCCGCCCATCGTATCACTCACCCCAGTTTCACGCAAACTTCCATCTATCCATTTTGATTTCTACTGTTTTCTACGCCCTTGTGACGTCATCATCGCGCATGCGCAGTGGAGTCTGCCTGTCCAGCGCTTCCTAAACACGAACGGATTCAAACTCTTGCGGGTAACGTTTCGATTTATACATTATTATTTGAATTGCGCATTTTTCCTCTACATACGCACGTATTTATCGCTGTTTTTATCGTATTTAATGAAGTCAATTTGGGCGAAGCGTAAACATTGAGCGATAAACCTCAAAACATATTTAATCCGTTCGTTCAAGCCTATGAACAGGATTTTTATAATTAATCATTGATAAGAAATGCAATTACTGATCACACTAACAAACTATACCATGGTATTAACGTTTAGCATCATGTTTTTATCACTGATGATATCACTGATTTACCTTTGAATACAAAGGTATAGTAATGTAGAAATCATTACTGAATGTTTACCACAATGACTACCATTGTATTCAAATGAGTTGTTATATGCTTTATATGAAGGTATTATAGTTAAACCATGATTCTAATTAAAAAGGCCATTTTCCTTCCCACACCCATCAGATGCTGATTGACAGCTGTCAGATGCTGATGACCTCATGGCCTCGTCCTCTGAGGTGAACGTCCACATGGAGGAGGTGGTGGTGGTCACGACCCCTGACACCGCGGGTCAGACTTCATCTGGCGATGAGGAGAAGAATATACTGGTGGCTTCTGACCCGGAACAGTCTGAGTGAGCGTTTCATTCTGTTGTGACTCCAATCATGCACTTCTTTCAATCTCTCACTTCAGCTTTTGTCTTGTCCTGCACAGGGAAAACATTATGGAGCAATCCGTGGAGTCCGAGGCCGAGTCCAGCACCACTCTCTCTCTGCCCAAGGACACTGTGCTGGGTATGAAATTAGTGTTATTTTTAAATAGGCTATAGTTTTTATTAATGTGCCCCTATTATTTTTTTTAAGGTTCCTCGTTTTTTCCTACAACAGGTTTGCATGTATCAAAGCAAAGGTCAAAAATACTTATAATAATAACAATAATTCACTTCGCCTCACTTCTCAAAGAGTCTGAAACGGTTCGTTTGTAGATTTAGTCTCTCTAAACCCCGCCTTTCTACTAGACTACTCTACTCTGATTGGTCAGATGACTCAGTCTGTTGTGATTGGTCTACTCTGCTCTGATTGGTCAGATGACCCGGTCTGTTGTGATTGGTCTACTCTGCTCTGATTGGTCAAATTGCCCAGTCTGTTGTGATTGGTCTACTCTGCTCTGATTGGTCAGATGACCCGGTCTGTTGTGATTGGTCTACTCTGCTCTGATTGGTCAAATTGCCCAGTCTGTTGTGATTGGTCTACTCTGCTCTGATTGGTCAGATGACTCAGTCTGTTGTGATTGGTCTACTCTACTCTGATTGGTCAAATTGCCTAGTCTGTTGTGATTGGTCTACTCTGCTCTGATTGGTCAGATGACTCAGTCTGTTGTGATTGGTCTACTCTGCTCTGATTGGTCAGATGGCCCAGGCTGTTGTGATTGGTCTACTCTGCTCTGATTGGTCAGATGGCCCAGTCTGTTGTGATTGGTCTACTCTGCTCTGATTGGTCAGATGGCCCAGTCTGTTGTGATTGGTCGACCGTTTACAGTACATGTCAGAAACCAAACAACCATTACCTGAATCAATTCGAGTGTGAATCAAAGTATCGCATGAAGACCATATGATGGCATTATGGAAATTTCGTTGCATTGTTACGTAGGTTTGTAACAGGAAGTGAGGCTGGATTTACAGACGACTCGTTTCAGCAGTTCAGAATCGATTCTTTTTTCAGCAGACAATTTTATTTGTCATGCACTTTGCAGAACTTTTACATCCACCAACAGCTGTGTTACACACTGCATGAAAGGTAAAACATGAAAAAGCATAATAGGGAAACTTTAAGAATTTGTTTTAACTTAAAACGAAAAATAAGAAATGTTGCCTAGCTGCAACTAGTGCTAAAACTTTGTTAATTTTATTTCAAGGAATAAAGGTGTTTTTAAATGTTTTTTAGTTAACAATATTATGACCCTGCACAATATATCATATTTTATTTGGCGTAACTATAGACATGCCATGTTCATATTTACACAGTGAAGATATCTGACGATACAGATGTGGAGGGTGATATTCTCTACCCGATAACCTGTGGAGACAGCAAAGCCAACCTGGTGTGGAAGAAGTTTGTGTGTCCCGGGATCAACATCAAATGTGTGCAGGTAAAGACACGATGATGATGCGGTCTATTTTAAAACACTTCAAACTTATGTTTCTCATTACCTTTAGGCTTATGTCTATCAATTCAGATAATTAAACAAACACAATTAGTCATATATATTTTTCTGTTTTTAGCTAATGCATTCATTTCCTTCAAAAATTTAAAAAAAGAAAATAATGCTATTGCTACGTTTAAATTATCACTATTATTATGTTTGCAGTGCTAGTCATGGCTATAAAATAAAATAAATAAAAACATATTTTATTTCAGCTAGTAGTTGCCAAGGCAAGATTTCTTATTTTCATTTCGCTTATTTTTATGTTCTAAAACTGTAATAAAAATGACTGAGAACTATAATGACATATTTTAAGCAATAAAAATAATACAGCCTATAATATAGACCATTTCACAAGATGTAAACAACACTGGTCCAGAAGCACTTCCTGTTTCAGTTTTTTAACGCTACATAAAAGCTGGGATAAAATACAACCAACAGAACATTTAAAACTGAATCAAAAAGTTAAACAAACATCTTTAAGATGTGAGATCTGTAAGATATGAGATCTGTAAGTTACAAACTGAAACAGGAAGTGCTTCTGGACCAGTGTTGTTTACACCTGTGAAATGGTCTATACAGCAAAATTGCTAAAACTTCAATGTAGTTCACTTTAAAAAAAACTTTTGCTGATAATTTACTCACCCCCATGTCATCCAAGATATCCATGTCTTTCTTTCTTCAGTCGAAAAGAAATTAAGGTTTTTGATGAAAACATTCCAGGATTTTCTCCATATAATGGACTTCAATGGGGTCCAAACGGTTCAAGGTCCAAAAGACAGTTTCAATGCAGATTCAAAGGGCTTTAAACGATTCCAGACGATGAATAAGGGTCTTATCAAGCTTTTTGGAGTCATTTCGTTCCTTTAGTTCGTTGAATCAACCAAATGACTCGAAAAAAGATTTGTTCATTTTGATGAAGGAGTTCGAACAGGAGAGTCACGAACGCTCATCACAGAACAGAGCAAGGCGAGCATTTGTGCTTCTAAAACGTAAACTTTTTTTTACTTATTATTGAAATGACTTATCGTTTCGCTTGAAAAGACCCTTATTCATCGTCTGGAATCGTTTAAAGCCCTTTGAAGCCGCACTGAAACTCTCATTTGGACCTTGAACCGTTTGGTTCCCAATGAAGAGAAAAATCCTGGAATATTTTCATCAAAAACCTTAATTTCTTTTCGACTGAAGAAAGAATGATATGGATATCTTGGATGACATGGGGGTGAGTAAATTATCAGCAATAGTTTTTTTTAAAGCTAACTACTCCTTTAAAAGTCTTTAATTTAATCTGTTGGACATTTCACATGTGCTTGATTTGATATATAACTGTCTGTGCTGAACGGCTTGCTGTGCTCCAGCTGAACGATCTTCTCATCAGTCCGAAGGAGTTCGTCTATATAGCGGGAAAATCCACGCTGAAGGACTGGAAGAGAGCCATTCGCCTCAATGGGACCATGTTAAGGTTTGTGGCACTGAGTGGGCAGAAAAAGAAGATCAACTAGACATACTGTACATTCCAGCTCTGGATGTTTTTATATTAGTATATGGTGAAATATAAAGCACAAACACTTTTCTTCTTTTTTTTTTCTATCTCACTAATCTTTTCTTCTGCAAGGATGTGTTAAATTAATCAAAAGTGAATGACAGTAAAGATTTTTTACATTGAAGAACTGTTCACAATAAGATGAGTTACGCATATTAAAGCAGTAAATGGTGACATTGTGTTTTTAAGTTCCAGTCTTCCTCATATTGTTGAAGATGAAGGAAGTGTTGTTCAGCTGGTTCTTCTTACAGGAAGATCATGGATTCAGGAGAGCTGGACTTTTATCAGCACTCCAGACTGTGTTCGAACACCTGCCGCAGTACCAAGATTGACCTGGTGGGGTCACGAGTGTCTCTCAGCAGCCAGCAGTCCACCGACACGGCTCCTGCGACCCCCGCCTCAGTGGACGGTAGTACCAACACAGTCACGTTCAATAGTTTATGTGGAGACTTTCACATATGTTTGCTCTTCAGAATGATAGTGCCATTAATCGTTTGAGCCGGGATAATGTGCAACACCTTCATTTGGTTTGATTAATTATAGAAAAAAGAACACATTAAAATGATTAATGATATAATGTATAGTTACGAATAGGGATGCACCGATATGAACGTTATGGCTGATACCGATAACCGATCATTTTTTATATTTGAAAGCCGATAACCTATATATTGGCTGATAAATCAGAATACAATATTTTTGTCTTAAAAAAAAAAAGTAATTTTTCCACTTTTTGTAATGTCTGTTCAATGTATTTTTCATGAAACACAAAAATGGCTTTGAAAGATCTTTTGGGGGTAATTCTCGCAAATTAATAGATCTATCATCATGTGATTACTTTGAATAATAATAATTTAAAAAATTGAATAATAAAAAATTGAATTTTTTTTTTTAATGATTTATATGTAAAGCACTTTGGTTCAACCATGGTTGTGTTTTAATAGTGCTATGTAAATAAATAAAAGAAAGAAAGAAAGAATTAAAATGAAAACAGAAAATAGTATCTTCAGCTTTATTAGCATAATCTGATGCAATATATTCTGAAAGGTTGAAAATATATACAAATATTATGTTAAATATTTATTTATTTTCTTAAAAACTAATAATAACTATTATATAGATTATTTAATTATTATACAATTTTAACATATAATTATGTTATGGCTGATACCGATAACCGATCATTTTTTATATTTGAAAGCCGATAACCGATATATCGGCTGACAAATCAGAATCCAAATTTGTATAATATTTTTGTCTAAAAAAAAGTAATTTTTCCACTTTTTTAAATGTCTATTCAATGTATTTTTCATCAAACACAAAAAAATGGCTTTGAAAGATCGTTTGGGGGTAATTCTCGCAAATGAATTGATCTATCATCATGTGATTACTTTGAATAATAATGTTAATTGCTTGTCATTTCTATTGGTGTTTCAGTGAATGGATGTTCAGCTTCGTTCTCCACAGATGCTGACGACAGCACCGAATGGGTCACGGCTATAGGAGGTGAGGGTGTCTGACGTTTGAGACGATCTGTGTAGTTCACTGGTTTAACTCTTTCACCGGCCGTTCTTTCCATGTCAGAGGACACCATGACCTTCTGGAGAGGACTGAGGGATGCTGGGCTGTTGGAGGAAGTCATGGAGGACCTGGAGAGAGAGATCCAGGAGATCCTCAAGGGCCTCGAGGAGCGAATCCAAGACCCGCCACTGCAGGTCAAAGGTCAGAGCTATTTCACTAAACCTGTTCATGCTAAACAATCAGTTTGAGCACGCTTACATTCATTTCCCTGTGTGCACCACTGGTCAAAAGTTTCGACACACTAAACTGAATTTGTTTTTCATGATCTTATAATACTTTTATTATACATGCACATATGTATATATATAAAATAAATTAATCACATTATTAATATGAAATGTCACATTAATTATTATATGTTAAAATGGTATAATAATCTATATAATAGTTATTATTAGTTTTTAATAAAATAAAGAACTATTTTAATATAATATTTGTATATATTTTCAATCTTTTAGAATATATTGCATCAGATTATGCTAATAAAGCTGAAGATGCTATTTTCTGTTTTCATTTTAATTCTTTCTTTCTTTTATTTATTTACACAGCACTATTAAAACACAACCATGGTTGAACCAAAGTGCTTTACATATAAAATCATTAAAAAAATAAATGCAAGAACACGCGTCATGTTAAACATCACATCTAGAGTTAATTCTAGTTAAATATTTAGGCATTTTGTTGTGTGTTTTGTCATGTTTTTGTCATAGTTTTTTGTGTCAAATAGCTTTTTATTAAGATTTAGTTTATTATTTAAAATTAGCTGAAATAAGACAAGTGTAGTATAAATATAAATATTTATTTAAGTTATATAATATAAATGTTTCATAGTTAAGTTAATGATAACTGTGATATATATATATATATATATATTCTTGTTTAATGTTTGTAGTAAGTAAAAGAACAGATTACATATATGAATATATATTTGAATATAATGCTTTAACTGAAGCAGGACATGTATGTAAATATATTCCATGTCTGTTTATTTTGTGATTCAGAATGCTGTAGATTAGATGACACACGTGTTCTGTTAGACTTCAGACTGATTGGATATTGTTCATTATATGAATCTGCCAATAGATGCCGCTCTACTCAACAATATCGTCCAGAACTTTGGGATGTTGGACCTGGTGAAGAAAGTTCTGTCCAGTCACAAGAGCCAGATGGACCGCTGTAGGGAGCAGTACACACGCAGCTTAGTGGGTCAGTACCTTTTGTGTGTGTGTGTGTGTTTCCATATCCAACCACACATTTTGGGTTTATTTTGTGCACAAGCAGTGTGGTGGCAGCATCGGGTTTTTAAACATTAATAAGCACTAGGGCTGCATGAATAATATGAAATTGAATCGAATATGATTATTAAATTGTGACGGCTGCAACTTAATTGAATGAATAAATGAATGAATCATGGATGAATGAGTAAAAAATATATATTTCAAACTGAAGAAACAAATTAAATAAACAAACGAGTATTAAAAGGAAACGTACACTCAAGGCAATGCACATAATACTCAACCCATTTGAAAATGGAACTTAAATAAATATATAAATGAAATAAATACATGCACTGTTATGCGAATCTTCCCAAACTTTAAGAAGAAGCTTTTGGGCAAAATAAAAATTAATTAATTTAATTAAAGTTAAAAAAAAAAAAAAGATGTAAAATAAAATTATTATTATATTATTTTCTTAAATGCTGGATTTGTTTTACAGTGAAAAGTTATACTAGTACAGTAATATTTCTTATTTAGTAATAATAATTAAAGTAATAATAATAATGACTATGATTATTATTATATAGCTTCTAGAGCTGTGCAAAGATTAATGGCGATTAATCACATCCAAAATAAAAGTTTGTGTTTACGTAATATATTTGTGTGTGCTGCTGTGTAAATTTAAGAAAATGTGTTAATCATAAATAAAATATTTATATATAATATAGGTTATGTATATACATATGTACAGAATTTACATGCAAATAATTCATGCATATGTATTTATATATACAAAATAATTATACACAGCACACACACATATATTATGTAAAGTAAACACAAAGTTATTTTAACTTATTTTGGATGCGACTAATCACAATTAATCTTTGCACAGCCCTAATAGCTACACAAAATTGTGGAGCCCTATAAACAAGCACAGCAAATTTAGATATATTTTTTTTAAATCACAGTTTTTATCACAAAAATCCCCAAAGCAAGATGTAACTTTTAACTCTTTGCATTTCCAGCCCTAGAGCAACAGTGTGACGAGCATCGTAAACGCGCCAAAGAGCTGAAGAGCAAATCTCAGCACCTAAACAACGTCCTGATGACCTTGACCCCCGTAACCTCGCCTCCCACTGCCAAACGCCCCCGCCTGACCCGTGCCGTTTCGGGCCCCGCCACCATGGCCCCGACCCCCGCCCAGTCCACGCACTTCACCCTGCCCATCACCCAGCTCACCGGCATCCCCCTGTCGGCTCAGACTCAGTCTCCGCTAATCGGCGGATACACGGTGCTGACGTCACCCGGGGGGGCCGAACTGCATCCCGACGGCTCCAACCTGACCGTGCTGAGCGCTGCCGGCATGCCACAGGGCTCCGCGGGACACACGTTTGTCAAAGTGGTTAGTCCGTTTCAGCTGGTCACGTTGCCCACAATGGGAGGAGGAGCCACGCTGCAGAACCTGGGAGCACCAGTAGGGGGCGCTGCAGGCAACACTGTAGTCGCTGTGCCCGTTAGTACTGTCAGTAGCATAAACACTGCCGTCGTCGAGACCGTCGGGCCGCAAGCGGACGCGGCGACAGAACAGAGGGATGACCAGAAGGAGTGAAATTCTCCTGAGAGGTTTTTTTTTTTTTTGCACGTAACGTCAATGTATCATATAATTTGAAAGCGGAGTATGAAATTTTTTGCTTTTTAATGAGGAATTTGCTACGTTTTTTGCAAAAGCATCCATGGTTTGGTGATGAAAGTCTTTTGATTGCATTGCATTTTGATTTCATTCAATGTGGTGAAATTCAGAGTATACTGTTTAAGGACATTTTAAATGCTAATCCTTAAAGTTCTGAGTTTGACCAGTGTGTCTGATTTGTAGTTATAATGTGTGTTCGCTTTGATATTTATACTGTGCACATCATTTTTTCCATATTGATGTTTCATAATTAGGATTTCTGAGAGTACTTCAGTATGATGGTATATCTGTACCTGACTTTTCATTCATTATTTAAAATTGATTCACCATCTTGTCTTTCAAAATAAATATACATTGATTGTACAATACAGCAAATTAACCTTATAATCAACAATGTGATATCAAGGATCAAATTCTACATATAGGCCATCAATATAAAATAAGCTGAATTCCACGGTGGACTGTTTTGCAGTCTTTTGACCACTTACCATAGTAAAACAATGTGTTTTAGTGGTTTCACAAAATAATCAGCATAGACTCGTATTAAGCTTGGTGGTGCTTTTTTTTGTGCATCATTGAGTGTTTCTTCACAGTGCTACATTACTTTTTTCAAGCGTTGTATTTAACTTGTACTTTTGACCAACAGGTGGTGCTGTTTATCTAAACATTCTGCACCGTGAGATTTGACTTTAAAGGGATAGTTCACCCATATTTTCCCCCATTTACTCACCCCCATGTTGTTTAAAACTTATTAAACACACAATAAGATATTTTGTAGAATGTTGGTAACTAATCAGTTGTACGGCACCAAATGACTTCCATAGTTGGAAAAAAGTCAATAGGGTCCATCAACTCTGTCTGATTATCAACATTCTTTAAAATATCTTCTTTTGTGTTTATCAGAAGAAAGAAACTCGTTTTAAACAACATGAGGGTGAGTAGGCTAAATGACAGAATTTTCATTTATGAGTGAACTATCCCTTTAAGATGGACAATTCCTGAAAGATAAGCAATCCTTTTAGTTTCTATTGTAATAAAAAGGGGTTAAATCTTAGTAAATCGTATAGTAACATAATGCAATTTCATGTTTAATTTATTGTAATCAGCTCCAAAAAAATTAAATTGGAGGGAAAAAAGTCACACAAAACATTACCCGAACAATGTTAGCAGGTAATGGTCTTGCCCTTTATTGGTCACCTTAAACAAGCATTATTTGCAGTAGCTATTGATTGCTTACATGGGGTTATAAAGTTCACTGGAAACAACAAGTGGTCGGTCACTGAAACGTCCTGAGGGCAATATTGACAGGTTGATAATGGATGATTGATTGGCAAAATGAGTTCTGATTGAGTTATATATGATACAACAGCCTATAAAGCATAGTCCTCGTGTGATGAGGGCTCTTCGTCAGAGCGCACGGAGATTTTAAAATGGCGCCGTAAAAAACCGCCATACCGCTTTTGGTTGTCCCATCTCAACTTCGGGCGAATTCTTCGCATAAAACCACCGTATCGCTTCTGTAACACCTGCCGGCTGGTGTTGTCCACCAAGTCGCTTCTTTTAGGGCCGAATTTGCGAAGAAACCCACCGTAACGTTTGACTTCATTCAAAGGAACTTCGTTGTCGTAAAGTCCCGTTTCGTTTTCCGCGGTAATATCGTCGCCCTCGTCGTCTTCCGTAAACGACGGGACGTCTCGCTCGCTTAGTTTCGAGAGGGATTCTCCGTATTTCTTCAAGAACAATCCTTTTAGAATGGCGTTCTCCTTCCAGGGTGAGGCGAAAATTTTATTTTTATTCTTATCGATCCTCTTGATGAATCCCCCGTATCGTTTGACCAGGTTGTATGGCTTGTCTTGGAGATCCTCTACGTTTAGCGCGCTTCGCTCGCCGTCGTCGTCTGAGTCGAGGTCCGCTAATTCATCCGAGAGCTCCCTTAACACTTTCTCACATCTGTCTAGTGTACCAGAAGATGGGACTGCTCCTTCACATTCTAAAGTACAAGTCTGCAAAAAGAAAAGTGGGACAATCTTGACTCTGTCCACTCTTGAAAATAAATGTTCCGTAATAGAACCTAAAGGGTTTTACAATCTTCCAAAAAGAACATTTTATTACTTAAAAAAAAAAAAATAAATAACAACATCACATAATTCAGAAACCAATACACACGGTCTGTAAAACCATATACAGAACCATATGTTAGATTAAACAACTTGGGTTTGATCCAGACACTTTTCATTTAGCCTACCATGTTTTTGGCAAATTGATTACAATTTGTATTACCACAGTTTTACTACAAATACAATGGTTAAACTATGGTTAGTGTAGCAAACCCATTTTTAATTTGTGGTTAACTAAAATGATCATTTTAGTAAAAAAAAAAACATGGTTCATTTTCGTAAGGTATTTAGGCTATATCTTTTTTTTAAAATCAGAAACTATGCATAAATTGTTTTAATTGTGCAAACTATCCTTTCTGTACTCGCAAAATCTATAATTTTTTCATCAGTATGAAGAAGGTTTTCTCACGTTCTCGTTTATAATCTAGCGAGGGTATTGTCGCGCTCTCCGTGGTGCTGAATGCGCGCGCCCCAGTGAGTTTAATTGACAAAAGAATCGAGCATTTTCAGTTTTGAAATGTTTCTATTACAGATAGACATTTCTATTTGTTAATTTACAAATGCGTAATATTTATTTGATTTTGTTTAAAACTCATTATACCAAATTTTACCATTAAACTGCCATTTTTGCTTTAATTTTCTATAAGTTTTTGTTTAATGCTACATACTATCTGCACTTCTGATTAGATGCTTACTTTGTTTTTCTGTGCAGTACAAGTACAGAGCCAATAACGACTTTAATCCATTTCTATCGGGTTTGCCCTTCTTGGATCAAATTTATCACAAAATTAAGCGCATGCAAAGTATATCTGGTCATAAGTGGTTCAAAATGAGGAGAACTGAGGGCGATCTTACCAAGCGGTTGAGTGCAGTGTCCAGGTCGGGGATCTGTTGCGCGCATCTCAGGCATTGCGCTGAACAATCTGCCTGACTCAAGGTTGGCAAGCTCAGCATCAACACCAAAACATACCACTCCATCATTTACTGGGATTCCTGTGGTGCGAGAGAAGAAAACATGAAACAAGTGACACTATCTTCCTCACATGGTCCACTTTATCTTCTCTTCAGGGACTTTTTTTTAAGAATTCACTGATGTTTGATGTTATTTAGTCTTTTTCCTTACCAGTTTCATATCCAAAACCTTTTGTACACTGTTATCGGCACGTGTGCCAACACTAAATCTTCTGCGTTACCTTGAGTACCTGCAGAGCTTCTTGTTGTCCAAGTGTCAAGGCGATCACTTGGTGAAGCTGGATGAAACTTCTTTGTTCTGTCCTTCAATAGTCACTCTTTATCCATCCACGGCTCTTATTTGGACTCAACCCAGTCTCCATACTTTTATTCACGCAGCCCACACAGCCCTCCGTATGAACGTTTATCTGACCAATGGGAACAACGAGCCAATTGATTGACAGGTCCAACCCACACGGTGATGACGTCACATCAACAATAGCTTGGCTAATACAAATAATGGGCATTATCCATGATAATGAACTTACTATGAAGTGCAAAACTGCTATGAATGTTTTTTTATCATGGATATTACTTGGTTTTAATCACTTAAGAGTATTTTATGGGTAAAATAGGCTAGCTACATAGTTTTTCAGAGAATTATAAATACACCCACTTTTGAGGAGAAGGATGGGTAACTTGTTGAGTTGAATTAGTTCAAGGCTGCAAGCTTGTGTTCTCTTATCAAAGACTGCAGCTCTTAGTCTGAATTTCCTTGCAAGTCCGTTGCTAAACATTTGTAGTGCCAGAAATCACACTTTCGGCAATATAATATACCAGAAAATGACCAGATATCAGTCTTTGTCCTCCATTAACCTGACAAACCATTCTGTTCATGGAACTCCAAAATTCATTCAATGTGTGTTTGTGCAATTCAAGGAAAGACGTGGCTACAACTGCGGTAAATCTTGTAGTGCTGCGGAATATGACTCATTTCTAAGGAATCTGCATCGCAATATTGTCAAACACTAAAGTTTTTGTAATACGCTTGTGATATGCAAGCAAGCCTATAAAATCTTGATAGATAATCGCATGCATCAATGTTTTTGCTGTATGGTCCCATCATGACGCAAAGTAGCCTACTTTTGCGAGCTTATGTAGCTCCGCCCCTTTCTAGCGCTGCGCTCGTTGTGTTCTCTCTTCCGGTTTGTATTTTCACAGCATGAAGGTAGGGCGTATGGATTAATGAATGAAGCGCTCATTTTATAATCTTCCCAGTCTGATGACATTTGTTATGACATCCGCTTCCAACATTACAACACTGATGATAACTTTCGTTAACTCTACAATAAGTAAATCAACTTCACTTGCTAGTTACTCTAATTGGTCTCAACCCGCCGACATCCGGTGCTGCGTCAGAAGCCGTTTTTGCATTAGGGTGAAGATAGTGGCAAATTACACTTGCTGTTTAAAAATATATATATATATTTCAATCTACATCGACAACTTTGAGGGTGAGTATCAGTCTTTGTCAGACACCTGGGTTTGTTGTGTGTGACGTCACCGCGGCGCCATTTTAAGGTATCGCTACTGACTGTGAGCATAGAAGAGACGAGAGTAGAAATAACAAGTAAATAACTCACAAAACTGCAGAAGCACAAGAAAACGGAGAAAATGCCTTACCACAACAAACTTGATAAATATGGTACCGTTATTTGGAGAAATTCATCCATTCAGAACATAGATCCATATGAGCTTAGCTGACTGCAGTAAGTTGAAGTGCTGATTCCGCATTGCTTTCTCATCCTCATACTTGGGCATTGTCAACTATCTTGTTTATGGTATAAGCGCATATAACAATACCAGTGAACAATTTAAAAACTATACATCTCTTAAAGCCCGCAGACATTTCACCAAGTTACTGTTCTGGATTGTAAACAAATCCTGTAAAGTTAGTAACAGCAAAGATAGGTTTGCTGTATTGATGAGGATGATAGTGTCATGTTAAGGATGGTTTAGTTTGAAAAAAAGAATGAAAAAAAAAAAACAATTCTCCAACAACAGGATACCCCAGCATAGATGCTTTACAAATAGTGGCTACGCCCATAATGCACTTCGTGTATCACGAGTGTGACGTCACCTGACAAAGACCGAGTCTCTCATATCGTGCGAAATCCAACTAGCGAATCAGTTTCTAAAATCGTTGTCTCCGTTTCTGAGAAAATTTATTTATTATATTACGTTGTACCCACATTGGACCAGCGGTTTGGGAAATGGATGGATGGATGATTCAGCTCAGACTGTCACAGTGCATTATGGGTATTGTCTAGTCTTAGAGCAAACATCGGCTGTACACTCGTTTTTGGAGTGCATTATAGATAGAGTGTCCTCGATAACGTCCACTATGGTTTCGGATACCACTACAAATGGCTCTACCATCAAATAAATAGTGCCCAATTTAAGGGTATGTGTGGCAATGTTGTGCCGTAAACTGAAGCATGCCTGTCGCGCAAATGTTTGTGACAGCATTTTTCTCAGTGAAAACTCTTGAAAATTTGCGTTCAAACGTCAGCTCAGATCTGTATACCTGTGTAAGATGAACTAGAGCTATGTGAAGTGATGTGTCGTAGTACAGTGAGAGACACTGTTGGCAGTGATGCTTGACAAGTAAATGGCAGTTTCTAAGCAACCTCACCTAACAGTATAATGTGTGTTAGTCTCCTGAGCTCATTTGGACATGTTGATCTTTCTGCTTGTTGCCAAAGAGCCAAAGAAAAAAAAATAATTTAGGTTGTCACGGAGGACGCACAGATTGATTTTCTCTCCTCCCAGGAGAAGTTCAGTGACGTGTATGAGCCAAAAGAAATGAAATCCTTATGTCTTCACAAACACTACACATGAGGTTTTGATAATAATAATAATAAACAGTGATATGTGGAACTGGAGTTGAAAGCACTGAAGAAAAAGATGCTATTAACAAAGACAATGTGACAACATGCCCCTATGGTTGTCACACTGGAAACCTGCTGTTTTTTTTTTTGTTGAAAATAGGCTATGTATATTGCACTTATTTTGACAGGTAATACCCGAGGCTGAAAGCTGGAACATTCTTCCACACAATCCTGAAGGAGGCGGTCCGGACAGAAGTGTGTCGTGCACCAGCTCTGTTGTAAGTCCTGAATAAATCATTAATCTAATGCTGGGGCCTGTTCAAACACAATACTCAATTATCCATGTGGGCCCATCAGCGAACACAGTTTTATATACTCTACTGTTCTACTGTCGGTGTTTATCCTTCCCAGTAACCTGGAAACAAAAGCACGTCAATCCTGAGTCATTACAAACGGAAACGTCCTCTTTCACAGCTGAAACTGACTTATGAAAATGCTTTTAAACATTGTGTACTTGAGATTTGAACAGTGGTCAAAGATTAGCCTCGATGACGTGAAATAAATGTTAAAATCAGTATGTTAATGGTCCTGTTTCAAACCCAGAGTCTGCGATGTTCAGGACGCAATCAAAAACATTTTTTTCGTTTTGCTAATGTTTCCATTAAGTTATGGAAATGTTATTTCTGAACATTCAATATTTCCAGTTCTTTTAAAAGCTTTGTTAATCAAAAGTTAAGGGAACATTATTTTTTTTTTTCATCATTTGCAAACATTGGAATTTTAGCATGTTCTTTAAGCATTCTGAAACCAGTTAAAAAAAAACATTAGACAAATCAGAAAAGATTTAAAAAAAAAAAAAAAAAACGTTCCATGAACAATGTATAAATAATGTTTTTTTTTTTTTTTTTGTAGAACGATTGTTCACAACTTTGAGAGTACTTTGCCAGAGCGTTTTAAGAACATTCCCTAGTTAGACATGATTTTGGAACAATTATTGCATTTATAATTTGGCAGATGCATCTTGTCATAGAAAGTAATTAAATTAGATGTCATTTAGGCTATGTTTACACGGAAACGATCTGAAGAGAAAACGCAAAAGCGGCGTTGTGTTATCACTTTAGTTATCATTCTGTGTTTAGATGAGCATTATGGGTGGGAAATCCGCATGTATATGGTGACGCAAACGTGTGTGCAGTTCGATGTAGTATGCACTCCAGACGGCTAGGTGGCGATGTGAAGCACTGCCACACAACAACACCAATATCTGAGAATATTTTGTACAACTGCTAAAAAGACTGTTGTACGTTTATCATTCATTTTGGTGGCACTAACAAATAACTTTACATCTGATGTGTTTAAAGGTGCCATATGTAATAATTGAGGTAAAAATATCCAAAAAAAGGAGCTACACGCATCAAAAGAATGAGAAGAAATAAGTGCAATGATGTCATTAAAAAACTGACAAGTTATAGTGCTGCCGAGATATAAACCTAAATTAGCATGCTAGATTACTAGCCCCGGCCCAGCAGGTGTCGTAATGCCAGTTTCGGCCATGGGAGGCGGTATGCGGGCGGGCAACATAACCACCAGCCAAACTGCAATAGACGAGTAACTTGCAGCGCTTATGTGTGTACTTGAACCTGACGTCAGTCGTGAGGAAATACAGCCCACTACTACATTTCAGTTCAGGAAAGAGTTCAAAAAATGATTGTTCGACATTATGCATGAGGAATACATTTTGGTAAGTTGTAGCATACTGTATCTTTCAATAGTGTTCATGTTCTTTTTCCATTAGCTAGTAGAGACGATCGGTTCAGGTGCGCTAGGGATCTGTGGTGTAACATGTACAAGCGCCAAAACGGTATTTATTGTTTGAATTGCGTAATAAAATTGACAGAATCTGAGAGCTTAACTAACTTGCTTGCTAAGTGTCAATTGCGCGTCTCACGGTGAATTCGTGAGAGTTGGCAGCTCTGAATGCCGCTAGCTTGATCAACATCAGCAAATGCTGTCTGTAACAATAAAAGTGTAATATGAATACCGTGAACTTAAAATAATAGCCCAGGCTTTTATTTTCCCATATCGTCGAAATGCACCAGCTTGTTTTTGAGATAGGCGTCTATGAGACGGTCTTCATCATTTAGTGTTGAGATGTTGTTCATTGAGTCTCTGATCTCTAAAAATCTCCAAATGCTCCACGTGAAACTGCGGCCTTCCAACCTTTTACTATCGTGTCAAATGATTTGAATAATATGCGCGAGAAAGAGAGAGCAAAACAGCGCTCGCTTGTGTTTGAAGACGTGAGTGCGCGCGGCCGCGGCACAACTCGCTTAATGGAGCTATACTGCCCCCATCTGGTATGGAATATAGAATATGATTTGATTTTATGTTCCAGATGTCACCTTTAAAGACTCCATTTGTCCATTGTTATTTCTAAAGAAACTTGACAATGTATAAAAGGCTCCTTTACCTTGTATCTTACGTTATGGACCCACAGAAGCAGTTTTTTAAAACAAGGCTAACGATTCCGTCATAACACGTGACTCTCTGTCGCACAGTAGAGAAATTACCGTAAGGAGAAGTTGATGTCAATCGGGGGGACGTGGAGGCATAAAGTCAAGGGAGAAGCCCATATATAATGAGTTTTGAAAATCAGCAAGTGGATGACGTAAAGACAGTGAGAAACCTTTATCAGATTGAATTGCAGCTGCGTGTGGTGTGAACGTAACCATAGCAGCAGAAACAATTGTGTTGTTGCCATAAATAATTACTGTGGGAGTTGCAACTTTTAACTTCTCATTACATCCCATAACCCCCGAATCAACAGTTCTGGAGAAGCAGGTAAAATGAGAAGACGCACTTCACAGCTTGCTCAATGGAAAGCTGGCGTGATGTGACGTATAGGCTATTAGGTAAATTCAGTGTTTTTCACGATCTCAGAGATGTGATGACAATGTTTGCAATGATTCATTTTGATAAAAATACATCTCAGAGAAGGACTTGAAACATAAAAGCTGCTACAAACACCTAATGCCTTGTTAAATGAGTGTGCTTTTGAATTCGCAAATAAATGGAGCTATTTTAATCATACTTCATGTCTTATGTGCTTTATTTTTTGGCATCAAATACACAAGAAATATGGTGAAGTGCTTACACCATATATGACTGTGATTTATGTACTGTATGCAAGAAATATTAAGACCAGTTTATACCGTTTTTAATAAAAATAAACACACACCCCCTTAAACCCTGATTTAACTATAACTATAAATTATGGATAATTACATGCAACCTACGCCAAAGCCAAACCCTAAGTACATGTACTCAGTACTTAAAGGGACACTCCACCCATTTGCATTAAGCTTTCCTTTGTTAGAAACCCAGTTGTACTATTGAATGGTCGTGCAACACTCTCATTTTCCCCTGAGACGAGAGAAATCTGCTATTTACCTTTTTCACTTCCTCCTACAATGACGCAAAATCGTCATTTTACGTCAAAGTGTAAGAGGGGGATTTCTGTAAAGACTACAAGCACTAGATCCCACCCTTTCAAACCCGCCCATAGGGGGTCGGACCTAATGCGCTAACAGACCAATCACAGATCAGTGTCAGTGCGCTTGATTTTACCAGCAGAAACCTTTTGAAAATAAGGTACTGAATACGCAGACGGATGCATTATGGAGGATTGGGATTACACACAGTGTCGGCCATCTTTGTTTGGAAGCTAAGCTAGCAGGCTCTTGTTCTGTGGAGAAAGCTGAGTAGTAACTTTAGGGGTTACCATCCTCTTTTTCCCGGACATGTCCGGCCGTCGATGACCGGGATTCAGCTTTTGCTTTCTGCAGTCGCCATTCATTGTTTACATGCACAGCTTTTGTTTCAGTCTAACTGAATTCATTCCATTGGTGAATCTGAATGTAGTGTTTACATGAACGCTAAACAAGTGATCGGTTGATGTGCGTTTTAACATTGCTAAGAAAATTCCCGCCCCTCCGTGAGAGATACGAGACCGGTGTCGCTCCGGTAATCACGCCATCGGCCTCGCGCCATTCTCCCGCGGCCCTCACTCGTCCCGCTCGCCACAGTAAACATGATGAATGGCGACTGGAGAACGCAAAAGCCGAATCCCGGACATTTTGGGCGATCTCGAAACACATTTTTGGGCAGACTCATCACGGAGACTCACTAGTAGCCTAGACTTGTTGTTTTACGACTGCGCTCTGTTACCGGTAGGCGTGGCCTCCTAGCGCAGCGAAGCAAGTGCATTCTGGGAGTTGTTGTCTTTCATCCACATAAGCCAAAAATACATTTTCTGGCTTTTCTCAGTCTAGAAAGCTCCAAATTCAAAAATAATTTCACATTTCTTCTACATGAATGACCCATTTTAAGTACACGTTCATCTTTCCAGAGGTGGAGTGACCCTTTAAACGTAGAATTACACTGTAAACATTATTTACGGTAAATAGCTTAACGTTTCAAATGATCTAATTTATGATCAAAAGAGTCAGTGAAACAAATGAATTCTGTCAAACAATGTGTGAGATCCGATCCACCCATAGCAAAACCACAACCATCCAATCAATTCCCCATGGCCAAAATCAAGCTTTTGATCTTGTTCGGCAAGCGTTTCACTTGGATGTAGGTCCACACAACAGAAAAGACTATCGCAACTTAACTACTCAACCGCAATAGAGATGTTGCAAACAAAGCTTTATTTGCAGAATAAAATATGCAGACGTTATCATCACAGCTGAGGTAATAAGCAAAAGACACACTTTAGCTCCTGATAAACGTGCTGACAGCTTTATCGGCTTGTCTTTCAGTGAGCGTGTCCATGCAGTTGTTTGACGTGTTTCTGTGAGCGAGAGTCTGAATAGCTCTTATTTTCACACTTGGAATTAGTACGAAATGACCTTGGTCTCCAAAGATACGGCAGAAAAAAAAATCAAGCGTGTTGGTGACTAAGACGGATTGACTTCCGAGTCATCTAATGAGAACTTTAAAACAGATCCAAAGCCTCTGCTTCCGACGGATCTGCTTGCTTTTACTGTATCATTCAGTGCAGCAGGAAATATGGGGCTTCTTATTCAATAGGCTTGGCCTACTTTAGAAACTCAGTTGTTGAATATTTTGTAAAATATGTGCATGGACAGAAACTTCGATAAACAGCAGAATTTTGCTTTTCGCTTTAAGTAAAATAGGGATGATTCATCTGGGAATATTTTCTTTTTTTTTGTGTGTGCATCATGCAAGTTTTAAGCAGTTTTTACCATTGTTGTTCAAGGCGTCCTTGATAAAGGATGTATTAATTAATTCCAGGTGCTCAATCTTTGTGATTTGGCTAAATTATTATTTTTAATGTCATGCATGCATTGTAGCCCGTATACTTCTCTCCTTTGCACGTTCATTAACGTTTTAAAGATAACAAAGGCATGCCATTTCTTTTAAATAATGATGTGCACGGATAAATAATGTATAATAAATTAAATATTCCGTAAAAAACATGAATTGTCAATGTTGGTTTCATAACGACTTTGCATCGAAACAGCAGCTGTTTCCTTTCTGTTTGTTTGATTGCTTAGAAATAATTCAGATAAGAGTCCACTGCGTCCTGGTCTGAGATCAGTTTCTGAGATTCCCGTTGATATGCTACACACAGCGGCTGTGATCTCAGAACAGGGTTTAGAACGGGCAGAGCACCGTGTGTCTCGTGAGCAGCGGGAAGCTCTTGTACGCGCGCGGAGGCTGAAAGCTTTCCGACGTTTCCGGACGCTCGAGCGCTCAGACACAGCAGGTGTGTTGTGTTGTTTGTGTGTTCGCGCTCGCGCCGCAGTTCAGAAGAACAGGACAGGGGACAATGACTAGCACACACATCTGTTGGTTTATATTTCTGAGAATTGGAAATAAAATGAAATGAACCCAGGTGTAGGCTAAATCCAGTCCCGTGAGGTTTTGAAACGGTTGGACCTGATTGGATCGATGTCGCTGAGTGAATCTGCTAAAACAAATGGGTGTTTTGCATTGAATAGCATTTTTGGGATCCTCAAAGAACATTTCAGTCAACAGTTCTCTAAAATAACCATTTTCTCTTTGCCCTTTGTGTGCTGATGAAGATGAACATTCTAAAAAATATATATTTTTTCCACTTTAGAAACTTTTGTGGAATGGAAATGTTCCATGAATGTTAATGGAACCATCGATCCCAATAAACTAAAGAACCTTTATTTTTAAGAATGTATGATCGTTGATCCTATCGTATTGCTTTTGATGATTAAACGCACGAATGCAAAGAAAAGCTGTGAATTACTGCAGTAATTAGTTCATGAAAGAAACATGCGGCACTAGCCTACTTGTGTGTGCGTGTGTGTGAAACATTACAGAACATCGGTTTGTCTGCCTAGTATTTTACAAATCTGAATCAATTTTGACTTGCAAAAATAAGCCTATAGCCTAAATGTTCATGATAATTGTTCATATCACAAACGTTTGATGGTTAATTAAATGTTTTATTTTAGATTTGACCGCCGCCTCTTCAAATGGCATGGCACACAATGATTGACAAGCGAAACGCGTTTCTGATTGGCTAATAAAGTGTGGATGGCTTTTCATATTAATTTTTGTTTATAGGCAGGACTAGACGAAAAAGCTATGACATCTCAAGATACGTTTTTTCAATTGTAGACACTTAAAAAAACGGACATTCCCAGAAATTCCCGTATGACAGTTCATATTTAAAAGTATTTTGTTTAAATAATGATGTTTCTTAATAGATTTTGTTATACGTTATGCATAGGCTATTTGAGTTTGTATCATCTTGTTAAATGGATGTTTAGTGCCATGTGTGTTTTCTGTTTGCGGGGAAGACTTTTGTATAATTCATCTTATGAAATGCTAACAACGTAGTGATTCTTCACGTCCTCTTTTACCACTGTATTATTATGGTTGTCATAAGGTAGGCTATAGGCTACAAAATACGTTTTAGTAGCAGTGAGTTGTTGTTTGCCGGTTTTAATAGGCTAGCAGTTTCCATGTTTGTAAATTAAAATGTAAAAGGTTGTTTTGTATGATTAGCTTACTGCTTTTTTTTTTTTTTTTTTACAGAATTATATTATCCACAGCTGCCAGAATTGTTTTGTAAAAACAGCGGGATTTTAAAGTGTATCCTATCTATCTGTCAGGCATTGTGGACACCTTATTAAAAGATCGTGAACACGCATCTTATAGGCCTATTAAACTCCAGAGCTGAAAAAAAAAACACGCTTTCCGTGCCTGGCAAAAGCAGTTGTGCAACCTTGAACACACATAGCCTACTCTAAATGTTTTTCTTTTTCAACTAGAAAGAGATCTGAGCTCTGGATATAGACACTGGTGTGAAAAAAATAAAGATTTGACGTCAGCCAGTGCTTTTCTATAGAGTTGTCTTTCCACACGGTCTGCACATCATCGCATGCGGAAGCTGTCGTTCATCTCAAGGGGGCGCCATAAACCAGTCACTGTCACTCAGGTGTTCCGCCTCCCAAAATACTGTCAGGACACAACACATGTACTCCTGCATGCCAATTAGGTTTTTTGTTTAACAAAAAAAAAAAAAAAACTACAGGCATATCAAAATATATGTAAATTAACTTGGATTTCAATCTGGAATTGTATTAATTGCATGTTAGTTTTATAATCACCTTTATTAATGTAGACCTACAGATTTTTGTTTGAAACCATTACGCAGGTGTTGCATGATAATCCTTGACTAGTTTGTATTTTTGTATTTAATAACTTTCCACTTCTTCTTTATCTTCATTCACTTTTAGTTCTATTATGAAAAAATGAAGTGCAAATAGACAAAAAAATAAAAATAAATAATTCTAATAGCTTTTTAAATAAAAAATTGTTACTCTAAAATATAAATAAATACATTTCGTGCAAACTTAGCCTGCAAAAGCACATATATTTGATCTCTTTTCATCCACTGCTGTTCAGAACAAGGTCTTCAAATTAGTACAAAATAAAATACTCGCATAATACAAAAAAATATCATAGGCGTACTGTACGCTTTTCAATGTTAATCCAAAAAAAATTATACTTCCAATGGCCTACTACAAATGCATATTATTTATTTCTATTTGGACTTACAACCCATTACTTAGCTACCTGATGGGAATTGGGTTTATTAGTGGTAGCAGATAGGGGCCATTTACACAACACCATTTTCAACTAAAAACAGAACATTTTTTATGTGTTTTGGCCGTTCATGCTACACAACAAACGCATTTTGCGACGCAAATTGGTTTCAAAGTTCAACATTTTTTAAACGATAGCATTATCGTCTCTGTGCAAACTACAAAAACACAAATGTGTGAAACAGTGCTATCATGTTCAGTCTGTAGTGTTTCTTTACAAAGTCACATCGCCACCTACTGGCCTGGCAGCAGAAAACAACGTGTTTAGTCGATTTTGTGGATCCGTGTGAACGGGAACGTTTTGACATCACATGAAAAACATTTCCGTTTTTAGCACATCGTTGACATAAATGTACCCTTGGAGTATTAAAAAAACCTCCAGAATGTGAGTGTCTAGTGAAGGAGAAATGAGTGATTGGTTGTGAAAGCATGATTTGAGCAAGCGATGTTATTATATTAATGATCTTAATGTATTTCAGAGCGTGTGTGGATACTGAGAGAGCGATTTGATGTTTAAAAAAGGAGATTTTTCCTCTTCTTTCTTCTGAATCCACTGGGCTAGAGCTTGAAGAAGAAGAGCTGCCTCTTCATCAGTGTTCATGTGAAGGTCTCTGCTCTTTGCTCTCCTCAAGCCTCATCTCAAGGGTTTTCCATCTGTACTCTTTTTTTTTTTCCCCTCAACACTCCTTCCTTACAAGAGGCTCTGCTCAAACAACATTTATGTCACGTCACCCTTTCATGAGCCTGTCCAGCTCCAGCTGAGGGGGATGTAAATCTTTAATCTATAAATGTTTATCTCCCTCATTTTGTTGAATATTAGTTTGTAACGGTTATGTTCGGTTTGTGGACTCTTACGTTGTTTTCAGTGTATAGTTCCTGTTCCTATTGTCCCTGTTGTGGTTTTTGTTTCTTTGGCTACTCATTGATTAATTGATTATGTTCACCTGTGTCTTGTTTGGTTCCTCATTTAGCCCTCAGGGTTTTACATAACAATGATGTACTTTTTTCATTTGCATTTTTTGGACAACAGCGTTCACACAGATCTGCGAAGAGAAGACGACTTAAAGGGGCACTTGGCAACTGTAGACTTGTTTTAGTTTGACCTTGTTAGTCCAATAAAGCTTTTTTTCCATTGTAAGGTGTCTACTCAAATGGTGTAAACAGCCCCTCTAGTTGCTTCTTCTCATTGTCCTGTATTGTCTTTACGTTGGTGACGCTGCTATTGATTCATGTATTCAGGATTGACACTTTTGTTTTTGTTAATAAAAATAAGATCCTCTGCTCAGTTTCTCTCGCCTGCACCGTGATTTACCAACGCATTCTCATCTCCGGGCGTCTTATAGTGACGCTTTTGAAATTGCGTCTAAATCCGACGCATGGCACCCTTTAGCGTCAATGTAACACGCTTCGGTTTGGGGTAGTGTTAGGGTTACACCACTAGGAGGCGCCTTCTGGCCCATATATGTCTGCGTCTCATATTGAGGGTGCCATGTGCATCGGATGTAGATGCAATTTCAAAAGTGTCAGTATATGACTATACATAACTACTTAAATACAAATGTTTAGCCGAACAAACATGTTAGCAAAAAGAAACAATCATTAATTCTCAAAGTAAGCCTTGAGCGTGCGTTTTTTAATTATGGCGTATCTATTCATGCACGTTTCAACGTGATTTCAATCTTTTTGATGCAATTTTTAAGTGTAAATATCATTGTATTTTCTCTAATTAATATTTCTCAACTGCTTTTTGTTCTTCTCCACAGATGATAAAGACAAGCATGTTATTGTGAAACTGTTTACATGTTTTTTCATTAATCTTTGTTGAAAAAAAATTCTGGCCTTCAAGTTGCTGTGGCAACGCTAGTGACACGATGCAGGGTGTAAAAGAGACTGACAGACAAAGAAGAAGAAGAAGAGAAAGAGAGAGGCATATGTGAGTCATACAGTGACCCTGAAACTTGAACAACAAAATCTGCCTACAGTTACAATTAATGAATGAAAAGGAAGGGTGAGAGAATTATATTGCATTGGTAATTACCTAAAAAGATAAATAAATCATCTCTTTCGATAGGCTGCAGTGTTATTTGTGAGAGAAATGTAATCAAATCCCTGAAGTGCCTGCAGAAACACGGAGGAGAGTCACACCAGTGAGATTTGTGGACGTGAGGAGATGTAATGATGTGAATCAGCCCGATGTGATGTTCAGCGAGCTGCTTTGAGTGGGCAGAAGTTAAAGCTGTGAACTCCTGCACTCGGCCCCCGTGCTCTTCTCCATTCATTTATAGTTGTGAAAGGCATTATATTGTCTCTGAAGTGTTCGTGTCCCGTGGAGTGAAGGAGCAATCAATGGAACTGATGCGAAAGAGTTTCTGTCATGACATCTTCACCCAAATAATGGCTTGACTTATCACACCAAATTACAGAGAAAAGGGAAGATAATGACCTAAAATCATATTTCAGTCTTTCTCATTTGTTAGGACTTTTGGCACCATTAATCATGTATTAATATATATATATATATATCATATATATATATATATATATATATATGTATATATATATATGTATGTATGTATATTTATTTATAGTATTTCATTGTTGATCTCCTTGGGGATTGTAGTCTGGGTTTCCCCATACTGTCTACCGCAGCGTGATTCAATTCACAGAAAGGCAGATTTTTCGCCTCATTTAGGGAACCAATCACAGAACGGGGAGGGAGCAGCAAGACGATGACGACATCTATCCCTCACACCGACGCAGTTTGTTTATATCTATGGATTCAACATGGCAGCAGACGCGAAGCTACCTTTTGATGCAGCATTAGAAATTGTTTTAAGTAGTTAAGAATGCAAGTTTATTTTGTAAAAAGAGCAGCTTTTGGCGTTAAACTTCGCGAGACCCCAGTCGTTATTGTTGTCTCTCCATTAATCGTCTTAATGGAGGACGAGGTACAGGAGGCGGTCAACCTTGGAATATCTGCCGCTCAGCTGTGTCCTGAAAAAGAAAATGCGATAAAGAATTGTCGATACCAACTTCTGTTCGGCAGTCCCGAGGCCTGGATGAGCGCAAAGTGGCAAGACATGCTAGCCACGGAGTTAGCACCTGCTAGGCATCGTCGTCGACGAAGTCCTTTAACTTATAAATGGTAAGTGATATTTATTAATATCTTATTGTCGGTATGCCTGGAGACCTACTGTGGTTGTCACAGTGCCACTATGTTGTGTTGCTATTCAATATCAATATACAGCTACGGCTTTAGTAGCATAACTTTCAGCTGTGCACACGTACTCGATTAAAGTTGTTGACTTTACTCATTAAATTACTTTTTTTTTAAACTTGTGAAGTACAAGCGCAAACAATTTCCAAGGCAAATAACAACTTCAACTTCTAAACTGTACTTAATAATACTTGTGTTTTTCTAATTGAAACGATTGGCTATAAGCTACGGACAGGCGCATTTGATAGACATTCTTAGCACCCAATAAACGGCGCCGGGCATTCGTAAACCACGCCTCAAATACGAGAAATTGTGCATGTGGTTCCCAGACCCAAGTCTCAACGAGCCAGGCTAGGGGATTGTGCAATAAAATAAATTGGGAAATAATTAATTCATCACTTTACAAGGTGCAGTCAATTGTGATGCCTTGCATGCAAAATATGCAATTAATGAATATACATGTTAGGCTACCTACGATGAAAAGGAAAAATAAGTCTGAGTATATCTGAATAAATCAATGATAAATGGACCGATATAAATATCACTCTGCACAACATCATTGGTTAAGAGAAACGTGTATCATAAAAACAAAGGAGGACAAAAACAAAGCACAATGAACCTCTTCTGAGACACAGGTTAGGTGTATGAATACATATGCTACATGTCTTCGATGACGTCAGGGGCAGTGTCCGTGTCTGAGGGAACATGCTGTACCGCACGTGCCCTCCTCCTGCCCCACCTCACGTGCCACCGCACACCATCAACTCACACCGATACACTCTCCTTTCATTTCATGAGGCAATCTTTGTTGTTGTTTTTTTTTTTTTTAAGTTGATGTTTGATGAATTTCACTGTTATCAATTTCAAATTCAGCGCAAATATGCTGTTTCAATTCCAATTTCCTCCCCCCTATCACGGAGAGGTGGGATCCTCCTACTTTGCATATTGCAGAATGCAGAATGACGCTTTTGTTTAACCATATGTATGTATGTATGTATGTATATATATATATATATATATATATATATATATATATATATATATATATATATATATATATATATATAAATGATACATTTATGAATATCCTTTTGTGTCCCATAATGTATAATCATTCTGAATTAAAAAAATAACTTTTTCCACACATAGACAAAATAAGTAACTGTATCTTTATTTTATTATTCGATATCTATCTTTTACATATTTTATATATATATATATATATATATATATATATATATATATATATTGTATGGTTTTAGTGGACACAATATTTCATTTTATTATTTTGTCTTCAGGTAATGAGTCAGTCCACTTACAATCACTTACAAAAATGCTGTACAATTCTATTAATACAAACTGATATATGATATCAAGTTCAAATTTTTGTTCAAAAAAGGGATTACTTTTAGTTTTTATGCAGTCTAATTTAATTACAGTTCTGATATAAATGCATTAAAAAGGCCTACTGTACAGACTATTGAACAATGGGCTTTATGCCCAGCTGCACTACTTCCTGAACTTCAGCCAGCTCCTTGTTTCCTGTCTGCCATTATTGGCCAAATTGATTAATTCAGGTGTGCTTGACCTCAGTAGTCATGGCAACAATCATCAGACACACCTGAATTAATCAATTTGGCCAACAATGGCAGACAGGAAACAAGAAGCTGGCTGAAGTTCAGGAAGTAGTGCAGCTGGGCATAAAGCCCATTCTTAAACAATAGTGTATTTAACATCAACATCCAATGTTAAAAAGTATTTTTTTATGTAACCTTCTCCCTTTACACACTTAGGTCAGTTCAAGAATAATGTTTGCAATTTTATATTATTATTATTTTTTTTTTTTGGACAAGAATTAAAAGAGCAGTTTCATGTCTATCCTAGTATTGATCTACTGCTCGAGGTTGACATGCGATTCAGAAAGTATTTAGAAAGTAATTTCTAATATATAATAATCTAAAATATAGAATATATGCATTTAAATCAACTCTGAAAAACAAATCGCTAGATATTGTTTAAAAAGCTTTGAAAAATCCCACCCGTCTTTTGAATGAAATGGAACAGTCCGCCGAGGCCACGCCCCCTTTGCGTTCTCCTGTTAATGTTGTTATTGTTTATGTCAGTTGGACGTTTGATAGAAGAAGTGACAAAAACAAAACAAATCTACACCCAAACCTGTCGAGTTTACCCCCCACAAAAAACAAAAAAACGAGCACAGCCAGCTAGATAGGGACGTTATGACAAATAGGATTATTGCCCCGAAACATGTGTCAACACAGGGGGTAATAAACTCATGGAGCTTCGCAACGGCACACAGGGGAGAATAACGAGCCTCCGGCGGGGCTGCAAGAGAGTCGAGCCGCCCATCGCGAACATGAGGCGGGATGTCAGTAAAGTTTTGCGCCCGCTTCCCGTGGAGACCAACGATGATGATGAGCCCATGGAAGAAGAGGACTGCTTCTCCACGGGCTTCCTTAAGAGTGCCAACCGGGAGCTCGCGACGCTGTTCTCGGCGCCCCGGTATAGTCTGATTCGGGAGGTGGGTCGCGGGAGCTACGGCGTGGTGTATGAAGCAGTCGCCCGCAGGACCGGAGCCCGGGTGGCCGTGAAGAAGCTCCGCTGCGACGCGCCAGAGAAAGTGGAGCTAGCGCTGGCTGAGTTCTGGGCCCTGGCGAGCCTGGAGAAGAAGCACGAGAATGTGGTGCAGCTGGAGGAGTGTGTGTTGCAAAGAAACGGGATGGCACAGAAAATGAGCCACGGAAACAAGCGAAACAAGCAGTATTTGAGATTAGTGGAAACTTCACTGAAAGGTAAATACAGTTTCTCGGTAGCTGTAAGTTAGCTTCTTGAAAGCATTGGCACTGTTCATAAGGTGAACTAAACTAAATGTATCTTGTCAACACAACATTGTTTTGCTTTGTAATAGAAATGAATGTTGCGTAAAAGCAATTGCACTTTTAATAATATGCATGCATCAGCATTCAAACCCTTTATGATTTTATTGTGCATCTTAAATGCATATCATGAAGGCACAAAGAAGGAAGAAGCTAGTCTGTTCATGAGGGAACATCATGTTCCAGCACCCTAAATGCATTAACCCCTTCACTCCCATACAGGTCATATCTATGTACACCTCTTGGCATTGTATGCAATTTTTTCCAGTAGGTTTAAAAATATTGTTATTTTCATGTCATTTGCATTACCAAAATCAGATTAAACTCTGCTGTAAGGTGCAGAGTGCAAGTACTTTTAAAGACATTTACAGGATAAAAAAAATGTATTTTTAAGCCATTGCAATCAAATTTCTAGCTCATTTTATGTTTTATAGCAATTGAAATGTCAATGTTTTTATTTCATGCATGTTTACAATTGCATTATTTTCTTTGACTTTTCGGGGCCTGTAAATATATTTTTTTTAATTCCCTGATATCCCATGATCATAGTTGGTCATATTATATAGGCTACATGAAATTTTGAAATATTTTACACGTCTTATCGGTGTACTCCATTTAAAACAATTTTAAAGGGGATTTTGTGAATAATTTGATACATTTTCAAAATGGCACAATATGAATGTGATGTTGTGTGGCGTTTGGTGTGTTGAGGTGACAGTGCGTTGCGTGTGAGTGCTATATTTGTGGTTGTGCTCAGCAGTTGCAGGATCTATTTTGTGCTGACTGGTGGTGTTATGTAAGTGCCACCATTTAGTGGCCTCGTCTACAATGGAAAACTAATCCTGATGTTACAGCCTTCTTTAGAAATGTTCCAGATATAAATGTTTTTGCTGATGGATTATTGGGTTATATAATGTTTTTTTGACAAATACGTCATATATGTCAGTCATGTCTGTATCGAATAGGCCAGAATATTGAGTTTGTGACCTGTAATCATGTCAGTTCGGTCAAATTGAACAAATTTATAGATCGCACCTTACTTTATATCCGAGATTCCCAAACTTTTCTTTCTCCTTCTTTTACCCTCAGTAATTTAAATGTAATATTTCAATAATTTAACAAAACATTTGCGTGTTCATGTGTCTCTGGTGTCATTTAAAGTGCCCCTATGATATTTTAAAGGGTCCTAATTTTCTCCTACAATAGGTTTACATGCATCAAAGATCAAAAACACTTTCATTATTATACATTATATCTTATAATATATATTGCATATCATCACTTAATTTCTCAAATAGTTTGAAAACGGTTTGTTCAAAGATTCAGTCAGAAATTGATTATTTCTTTCATTTGTCGTGCACTTTAATTTTTAAAACACTGCAGACATTTTACTCTGACAAACAGATATATTACACACTGCATGAATTAAAGATCATAAAAAAAGCATAATGGGGCACTATTGTTTCTATTCAAAATAAGTCAAAAATCAATTAAATTTCGCGGTTTATCAAAATTTGCTAACCCCAGTTTGGGAAATCCTTCTTCATTAGACCTAGATTTTAGTATTATAGGAAACACGTTCCCAAGTGTTTCCTTTCCCTAAGTGTTTATAAGTTGCTATACCTCCATAGGTCACAGTCCACCTGTTTTCCATGCATTTCCCAACCCTTGTTTCCTGAAGTTAAGCTATGTTGGTTATTACAGAACGCATGGCAGATTGTCAATGCTTAGCCTCATACAGTCTTTGGAAAGGGTCCAAACGTGTCGCTCAGAGGAAATCTGTGCTCAGCTAAAATCTGATTGGTGTTTTGCTAGTCGATTGGCATTAGCTAAAGCAGCACTTTGCCGTAACACTCTTTGTTGAAGGCTTTGGTTTGGACAGTAAAGCCACTGTAGTTTGAACAGAACTGGGTTTGCTCAAACACAACCGTCTCTGTTTGCGAATGAGTCTGACACAACGGCTTATCAGTGTCAGTTAGAGACCAGAAACATTCAATGAAGTGATGTTTGGCCTAACTCAGCAGAAATAGCTCAACTGAAGCACATGAGTTGATTATGGAGTGGAGTGAGCTTGATTTGCTACCATCCTGTGGTTTACCATAAAGGCTAGTTCTGACATTCTCCTGTGGAGCACATTGTTGTCCACCATTGTTTTCTTTGAATCTTCAAATTGGGACTTTATGCTTTGAAAGCATGGAGCAACTAAAAAGGCAAAATAAATTGTTAGTTGCTCAACATGAAATTAAAATTGACCCCGTTTACTTTGTTAAAAGGTTAGTTCACCCCAAAATCATGTTGTTCCAAACCCGAACGACTTAGATCTTCTTCGGAACACAAATGGCGATATTTTTGATGAAATCTGAGTGATTTCGGTCCCTCCGTTGACAGCCTAACCAACTACAACTTTGACTCTTCAAAAAAGTTAAAGTAGCACTATGTAGTTTTTTCAAACTTCATAATATATTTCCAAGACCCTTGTGATGGTACATCGACTTACAGTAGGTTAAATGACACGTCTGCCATAGCCTGACGTGGTCTGTATCGCTTTTACTTGCACTATGTAACTTCGGGTAGCACAAAAAGAACTACAAAATTCGACTGCTTTACGGCATACGTCACTTCCCCCAACACTTCCTCAAATTGTCTGTGGCCATTGCAGACTAGAGCCCGACCGATAAAGGATTTTGAAAGCCGATACAAATATTTGTTGGTTTTAATATCAGATATTCCGATATATCGGCCGATTATTTAAAAAAAAAAAAATCAGAAACGCGCAACAAAACATTAACAGATTTCCCTAACATTAGTTATTTCAAGTTATTCATGAGTTTTAACTAAACTAATATGATAATGCATTTTAAAAAGAAACTCGTTTCTTTTATTGTCACAACAGAACAGGAACATCAAAATATATTAAAGTTCTGATAAATAAAATAATAATTAGTCCCTACATTGCCTTATAAGCTACCTTACTTATCCCTTGCTTATCCCTTTACCTGCACTTTTTTAAATTCTTTCCATCAAGCTACATCAAACCATGGCTGGATCAGCGGGTTGCAGGATGTGTGGCGCGTTATACACGAGTGTTGCCAACAGGGTGCCCTCTGGTGGACAAACTATACATCTGCAACACTCGTGAAATTGTTGAAGCGTGTTCCGTCCGTTTTTATTTTATTTTTGAAATATTCATTTATCGGCCATTATAACTGCCAATATCGATAGTTTGGAAAATGCCCAATATCGGCCGATAATATCGTTAATACCGATAAATCGGTCTGGCTCTATTGCAGACATACCAAGTCTCCCGGAAGTTCCGGGAGTCTCCCGCATATTTATAGCGTCTTCCTGATGCCCGCAAATTAGTTCATTAGGCTAAATTATTGGACTATTCCGCTTCCAACCTGTAGACTACTTCAAGACTACTGTAGTTGTGCACAACAATTAACTGCAGATTTCAGCATTGAATGTCAACCAGTGCATTTTCATTGCATAATTCCCACATTCTACTATCATTCCAGGTGAGCGGATCTTGGGTCACCCAGAGGAACCGTGTTATCTTTGGTTTGTAATGGAGTTCTGCGATGGTGGCGACCTCAACCAGTACATCCTCTCCCGAAGACCTGATCCGCGGACCAACCGCAGTTTCATGAAGCAGCTGACCAGCGCCGTGGCCTTCCTCCATAAGAACAACATTGTCCACCGGGACCTCAAACCAGACAACATTCTCATCTCGCAGAAATCGGATGGTCCCGTGATTAAGGTCGCCGACTTCGGCCTCAGCAAGGTGTGCGCGGGACTCGGCTACATTGAGAACGACGACGGCGACAACCGTGTTAACAAGAACATGGTGAACATTAATAAGTTCTGGCTGTCGTCGGCGTGCGGTTCTGACTTCTACATGGCACCGGAGGTGTGGGAGGGCCATTACACCGCCAAGGCGGACATTTTCGCGCTCGGCATCATCATTTGGGCCATGGTAGAACGCATCACGTTTATCGACGCCGAATCCAAGCGAGAGCTCCTCGGCACGTACGTTCGCCAGGGAACCGAGATCGTCCCGGTGGGCGAGGCCTTGCTGGAGAACCCGAAGATGATCCTGCATATCCCGCAAAGGACACGCAGTATCATGTCGGAGGGCGTCAAGCGGCTTTTGCAGGACATGTTGGCGGTCAACCCGCAGGACCGGCCCGACGCGTTTCAGCTGGAAGCCAGAATGGACCAAGTCACATGTGCGGGATAAGCCAACGTGATTGGCCAAAACGAGCATGCTTGCTCTTTCAGGTGGGTTGCGATTTCTTGATAATAATTTTAAACATTAAACACTTCTGGCAGGTCACGTTAGTCAAGCTCGTATCAGCTGATCTACCTATAGGAATACACTATCACTGTATACATATCGAAGCTCCTTCAGTATTATTATCAGCAGCGATCGCGCTTCTCAGGAGCTTCCTACATCCCCAGCTCCTCCTCTCGTCAGTCAGACTCAGGATTTGGCATTCTGATTCCCCAGTTTGAGTCAGAATAAATTCTCAAATATGTTGTACATTAAAATCTTTATTAATGAGAATGATGGTTCTGTTGTTACCCTAAGTGTTGCATGGATGCGCATGGAGATCTTGCCCAGAACAGAACCACCCCGCCAACCCAAACTGTAATGCTAATTGTCAATCGTATTTGACTATAGTGGTCCTGACAGAAATGTTGTGTTCAGCATTTTTGTTTACCTCAGTCCAGTTTAAAAATCACATAATGCACGAAAACAAGCCGTACACACCGGGACGAATATCGGTGCGCTTTAGCGTTTTCAATTCACTCCTATGCAAGCCGAGCTTCACGCTCGTGGCTCGCGTAGTGCATTTTGGGATTGACGGCGGACCGGTGAAAGCGTTGAGAGCGTCAAAAGGTTGGGCAGTTCTCGACTTTATGCAAATATCAAGCGAAAAATGCGGTCGGCAGCCAATTGATGTGCGGTTTGGGATGTGACTTCTGTTTTGAGATTTTTAAAATATGCAAATTGTCCCGGAGTTTAGGCTGGATTTAGTGCGTAAATTATTTTGTTTACAAATTAGACGCTTGGCAGTTGTTATATGTTAAAATAATTCATTTTGGATGTGTTCATTGTGATTATACTGGCTGGGTTTATAAAAGTTTATGATATCTTTGCTTGGGGCATTTATGTAAACAAAGCTTGTCTATTTCCGAATGTAATCGCGTGCATCTCTGATGATTATACTGTGTGTATGTTGAAAAAACACACTCGCAACAGACACACCCCAAAGCGGAGACGTTATAGCGTTGCCAGCATAGATATCTATATAAAGGCTAGATATCTCGTCCACACTGCTGGCCAATGGAGCTCGACGTCTGCACCTGGCGGCCATCTTGTCACAGGCAGCTCGCTCACTCGTAACATTGTGTTAATGGTACATGTACTATTTAAATAATCATAACTTGCTCAATTTTCTACTGATTTTCAAACGGTTTGGTTTGTTATAATCGTCAGAGATGTAGTTATGACACAGCATACTTATGAATAATAAGTGTATAAATAAATAATCATCCAGATAATTATAGCCACGTTAATAACGTTTGTAAGAAACCAAACCGTTTGTAAATCCGTCAAGATTTCAACGAGATAAGAGTATTTTGTGTTCGTGCTGACCACTCATCTTACATCAGCTTGCCTGTGACAAGATGGCCGCCGGTGATGACGATAGAAACTCTAGCCTTTATATAGATATTTATGGTTGCCAGCAGCACTGAGCCGCTGTAGTGGACACGCACCGTTGCGTTGTTCATCTTCGGATGCGGCGCCACGGAAAATGTTATAAAAAGTGCCGTGCACACCGCCAGGCGATATGGGGTCTTGGTCTTGTGCACCTTACGCGCACCACCGCCAAAACACATCGCAATGACGTAATTTTTGCCGCTCGCCCTACGCTCTTGCGGACGCGGCGAGTAGCTATACACAAGGCTTGATGGTGCGTCGTCCATCTTTTTAACAGTCTATCTATGATGTAAATATACATTTATCTACGTTTTAAAGTGCTCTCAGGTGCCAAATTGATTACGATCTGAGTTTGCTTCCCAGAGTTCTTTGCCTATTCTAGAATTTCTTGTCCTTCCAGCTGCTTTGTATTTCTCTAATCA
Organism: Pimephales promelas; assembly: GCF_988280905.1. Taxonomy (NCBI): domain Eukaryota; kingdom Metazoa; phylum Chordata; class Actinopteri; order Cypriniformes; family Leuciscidae; genus Pimephales; species Pimephales promelas. Next base: position 29,431,505 of record NC_142788.1, on the reverse strand, counting down.
ACCCTACGTAGAGTCGGTATATGGCCTCAGGGGTAACATGTACCCTGCGAGCCTGCCACGCTCTTCCCTTCACTCGTCTCACAGGCCTGTTTGTTTACCAACGCCACGCCCCGAGTTCCTACCAACATTTTGATTAACAAGATCCGACACCTTTTCAGCTGCAGAATGCATGCGGCCAGGGGCGATACCATGAATGTGTGAAACACGGCATACGCCCAACCAGGTGCGTTTTGTTTCTTGGGTTGCATCCATTTATTAAACCGGAATGGCATTACGCATTCCGGTATAATAGTTTATTGCACTTTTTTTTTTTTATGGATTTTGCATTGGATGAGTTTATAGTGAAACTGTCAGAGGAAATTGAATGGATTTCCTGAATGCAAGTCATTCGATATAATTTTTTAAATTTTATTATATTTTACTGTAGCTATATTTAGGCTTTTTAATTTTAGGAATTATACTATTTCTGCTTTTTCGCACTTTCGGGAATTCACACTACAGTGAATAACAGTGTGAATTACATTCATTAAAATCACTAAAGTTTATTATCAATGTTCTCCTAATGTGTATTTCTTTTGTTTTATTAATAACAATTATTACGTTTATTTATTTGATTTTATCTAAATGTATGCTATTTATTTATTGGTTTGTTGTTCATGTTGGAAGATTATTGAATCAATAATAATTACAGCTACTATATTTTTCCTCTAATTTCCTTTATAAAAAATCTAGGGCTGTCAATTCAGCATTCAAATAATCATTTTAATTAAGTTAAATAATATGCTGAATAATCTGATTCATAAAAATATTCACACTTTCAGTAATTCACACCAAGTACACAAGTATTGTAATGTGTTAAAAAGTGAATTGCATTCATTCATTTATTCATTCAAATCAATAGTATTTAATATCAATGTATGTTTAATGTTTTACAAATTTATTGAAAGAGTAATAATAATATTTCAGTAAAAATAATAATTCATGTATTCATTCATTCATTTATTCATTCAAATTAATAATATTTAATATCAATGTATGTATATATTATTTTATTTTATTTTTTAAATAATAATAACCTATTAATTTATATTTAAATATTTATTTATATGTAATTTTATCTAAAGTCATTTATTTATATATGAGTTTGCTGTTTATTTTGGAAGATTACACATTTTCTGAAAGAGTAATAATAATATTTCAGAAAAAATAATATTTATTATGTTTTTCCTCTGAATTGTATTCATTCATTCAAATTATATTGTTTATATTAATGTTTATTATTTTTTAATTAATAATAACCTATTAATTTATATTTAAATATTTATTTATATGTAATTTTTGTAAGATTATTTGAATTGAATTGTATTCATTCATTCATTCAAATTAATAATATTTAATATCAATGTATGTTTATATTAATGTTTATTATTTTTTTATTAATAATAACCTTTTATTTTATTTGTAATTTTATCTAAAGTTATTTATTTATTTATTTATTGAGTGTGCTGTTAATGTAATAACGAATAATAATATTTCAGTAAAAATAATATTTATTATGTTTTTCCTCTAACTTTCCTTTTATTCAAATCTAAGGCTGTCGATTTAAAAAAAACATTTTAAGCAAATTAAATAAAATGCTGAATAATCTAATTAATTGTTTATATAATTCATATTTTCTAAAGAAAATTATAATTTAAATATATTACATTGTTACATGTCATTAGAAGTAAAGTCAGTGTAGTATTTTATAACTTTAAAATGCTGTCTTCTTAATACTCCCAACCAGGTGCTTCAATGTTTTGGTTGGGAACCAATTGTTACACAACATCAGTAACACCGGAATGTCGTTCCCGCTGTGTTTATTGCATTCTTTTATGGATTTTGCATTGGATGAGGTTCAACTGAAAAGGCCAGAGGAAATTAAATGCATTTTGAAGCCACTTTATAGCACAATTTTAATCAAAACTGGCTTCATTGTTGTCCGGAGGCTAGAACATACCACAGCCGGTTTGTACTAAAACAATGACTTCATTCAGACTAGCACGCATCATCGTTATAACCTTTATTTAACCAGGAGAAAAGGCGCCATCTCCAGTGAAATGCAGTGAAGACGGCGGCTTGTTTGATGTCAAAGGATGTGAACGTGTACGTGACTCGTGCATCAGGGGTTTATGGCCTCAGTGAGCATATAGAGCAGTTACGCAACACTCCTCCTCTCCCCGACGGCCTGAATGGATGCATCCATCCGTTCAAAACGAGCAGGCCTGGGAGTGAGCCGTGGGTCGACCTGTTTGTCTTAGTGGGTTGTGAGAGGGGGTCCTTTTGCGTATTTACACCCAGAGCGCTTTCAGACGTGCTCCTTAAGCCCTCCACCGTCCCGTCCCGAAGCGCGCACACACACATTTTAGGCCCTGAGACACTGAGGGGGTCTATGGCTTCGCTTTTGACTCATGTTCAGAACATTTTGTTCTTTGCCTGTGTGCCATTGCTACTGTGTGTAGTATACTGTCACTATTCACAAATCTGCTGAATCGTTGTGATTTTGAAATATGGCGATTGTGATTTTGCTCAATAATGTTTATTATTTATTACTTAAACATTAATATGTTTATTTATATATTGTTTATTATTTATATATTGTAACTTTATTATTATTATTATGCTAAAATACTTTATATTTTTGATATTTTAAATGTAGGCCTATGTAATAATAATTATTATTATTATATTACATTAATTCATATCGATAATAATGTTTTATGTACATTTTTATTCATTTGTTTATTTTTAATGATTTTTTTTAAAACAATATTTGTATTAATTTATTTAAATTATTTGTTTTATTATTATTATTATTATTATGGGTGAGTTTGATTAAACATTTTAACCAATTAAATAATCACTGCTAGTGCTAATTAATATTATTAATCCAAATGAATTGTCTATATATCAATATTTGCTGAGAAAAGCCTAAAATGAAGATAATTCAAATGCATTGAATGGTTTTAGAAGTCAGTATACTGTAAAATAAAGCAGCCAGTTTGCAAGTTGTATTTGGTACCTTTTATAAATATACCATTTGCAGATGTAAGAGCGCTCATCTGTCATCAGTGTGTGTGGCGTGTTGTATCTGTGTTCATGGTCATTATATAAGCGGGTCATTGAGTGCAGTGCAGCTGTAATATAAGGTACAGTGTGTTCTCTGTGTGTTCCCCGACAGCCATGTCGTGTTGATCACACACACAGTAGCAGAGCTGAGCAGAAAATCAGTGTTTATGCGAAAACTAACGGGACAACATTCAAGTTTTGATCCGAACAGAACTAAATGTAAGAAAGGCATTATAAAACATCCTATTTCACAACATTTAAAACTGGGGGTGGGGGTTGTTTTCCAGGATTATAAGGAGCGAGCGAGTGTTTACAGACTTTTATGTAAGCTGGAATATCTTTAAGGTGATAATTGTTCTAAAAACAGACAGTTTTTCTATGTTTTTAGCACACTTTTCCAATCAGAGCTTGCTTTTTTGATTGTTAAACTGGTTTGGTGAGTTCTTTTTTTTTATCTATCAGAAGAAGAATGGCCTAAAACCCATCGCAAACTAATAATAAGTCAATGTAAGATGTGACACTGAAGTCATTTGTGCACTGTAAAAAAACATTAAAACTCTCTTTTGGTCTTAAAGGTGCATTGTGTAAAAATGTTTAGTATAAATGAACAGAAATGCAATATGACATCCATAAGTTTTAACGTAATGTTTTTATCACCTTAGACTGAGACATCGAGATCAAACAAGGCTTACGCTTTACCCAGCTCAGCCACAGGATCATATTAGCCAGCTAAACGTTTACTACCCTGTTAGAAATAATACATAGTTGCATAGTTTCCTGTGGTTCATCTCCCTCGCTGTATTATGGGTTTGCTTTGTGGGGACAAATGTGCTGGTTACTTTTGTGAGACAATCAGCTGATTACTATTACACTGTAAAAAAATATTTTCAAGATTTGTTATCACAACATATTTTCTTTTGTCAAATCAACTTTATAATAATTTATTTAGTTGAGATAACTTATTATTTTGAGTTTCTGATGATTAAATTAATCTCCTTCATTGTATTAACTCACTTTTTCCAGTTCATTCAACTTAAATTTTTAAGGCAAACCAGGTTACTTACTTTTTTAAGTTAAACCAACAATTTTTTTTTTTTTTTACAGTGTATTATATTATATATTAAAACCCTTGATCCTCACCTGACTGGCTTTGTAAACTTTATCCATGATGTGATTTATAATGGACTGTGGTTCAGAAACAGTGACAATGTTACACACTCTTGGCTTACTCTGTGGCTTTGTAAAAACCCATAGACTTTAGGGCGAGGGAACCGGAAGTGCTAGAATGCTAACTCACTTCCGCGTTTTGGCCTACAGAGTGACGTCGTAACTTCGGCACGATATGGACCACAGACATATACACTAGACCTCACCTTGGCTACGGCAGTTCATTGGAACGAATGCGTCGATAGAGCCGCCATCTTGAAACAGGGGAGCCCCTCCACTTTAATGCATCAGACACAGGTCTAACGGAAATAAAATCACCATAAATCACCATGAATGCGATTTTTCTTGTTTTTTTTTTTTGGTTTGTTCCAACGGTCAGACATGTATTTATCATTAATTCCAGAAAGAAAAATGTATTTTTTTTTTTTAAAAACATTCTTCCTAGTTCAGATTTCATCCGTGAACATCATACGCTGCACAAAAGTCCGCCACCATCAATGAATTCGAAGTAAAGGCAGAGATAGCAGCGTTACCTAGCTACTTCCTATGACAAGACCCCTGTTCCAAGATGGCGGCGGTTTTGACGCATGCTTAGAGCCCCAAGGTGAGGTCTAGTGTATATATCTATGGCGATGGACGAGAGCGAAGGGTCGTCCATCTTTTTTTTACAGTCTATGGTTGCACCTCTAATAATATCATATCATGTTCTGGTAAACAAACGTGTCGCTGTCCCCAAAAATGTTATTTCCCTTCACGTTGTCTGCTTGCATCGTTTATTTTTTTACAGTTACGGACACCCCTGATTATAACCCAATATTCACTCCGTTTTCTTTATGTAATCCTTTTGTGGAATATATCCTGGCTCAGTCTCTGTGAAGTAAATTCGATCGGGTCAATCTTGCAAAAACAATTGTACGGACACGAACAGCATTATCGGATTAGCGTACCGCCATAGTTGGCCGAGGATGAAATCGGATCTGATGCAGAAACAGCTTGGATGACATCAGTGAATCATTTACTTGCCAAGCGTCCGACACATGGACCCCGGATTAGAAACACTAGGAGAACAACAACAACAAGGCCTGTAGAATATATCAATGGCCTTCATTTGAGGAGTGCTGATGTCAGCAGCCCGATGTTATTGTGTTCAGGTCAGATAGCCGTCTGCAGAACCGCCTGATCAATGATGGTCATGTGCATGTCAGTCTCGCCCTAGTGTTTGCTCTATTTACTGCAGTATCACACGCTGAATTAGCTTTCCGATAAGTTATGTGTGCATTTATCTGCAGTTTGTGCAAATTTGATATTATGACAAAACGGTAACAATTTACAGTAAGGTTCAATAGTTAACTACATTAGTTAGCATGAACTAATAATGAACTGCACTTATACAGAATTCATTAATGTTTGTTAATGTTAATGCTCTGTGAAGTAAAATGTACAAACAACTTTATTTTTATTAACTAACATGAACAAAGTTTAACGAATACAGTAACAAACGTATTGCTCATGGTTAGGTAATGTTTTAATGTTTTACATTAACTAATGAACCATATTGTAAAGTGTTACCAACAAAAGTAATTTATTTAAAATATGAAATAAAATTTTATATCATTATGATAACTGAGAGATTCAAAATTGAAATGATAAATTTCGATATGCCAAAAAAGTAATAATTATGAGATTAAAAATTGAAATTGATGAAAAAACGATTTATTTAAAAAGTCATTTATTTAAAATTTAAAATATGAAATAAAATTTGATATTATTATGATAACTGAGAGATTCAAAATTGAAATGATAAATTTCGATATGCCAAAAAAGTAATAATTATGAGATTAAAAATTGAAATTGATGATAAAACGATTGAAAATGACAAATTGATGATAATAATTGAAATGACAAAATTCGATATGCCAAAAAAAGTAATAATTATGGGATTAAAAATTGAAATATATGATAAAAACGATTTATTTAAAAAGTAATTTATTTAAAATATGAAATAAAATTTGATATTATTATGATAACTGAGAGATTCAAAATTGAAATGATAAATTTCAATATGCCAAAAAAAGTAATAATTATGAGATTAAAAATTGAAATTGATGATAAAACGATTTGATTTATCATTTTATTTCATAATTTAGCATTTTTAAATCATAATTATTACTTAGCATTTCATAATTTTGACTTTTTATGTCCTAATTGCGACTTTTTTATCACTATTATGATTTGAAATGGGTTTTGTTGGATGTGTTTGGTTGAGTAAGTTTTGTTTTGCTCTCTCTACAGGTTTGCAGAGTAGAATTGCTCGCCGATGGAAAGCAAATCACAAGGAATCCTCGGAACTGTGAAATTTCTCTTGTTCTCACTTCCAGAAAGCAGAAGTGAAAAGAAAAGTCTCGACCTCTACATTAAAGACCCATCACGTGGAAATGCTATGCAGGTATCTTTCATAACACGCCGTTTTTCTACTCCAATGCATCGGATTCCAGATACAAGTCTTCCAAACTGACTCTCAGATCTCTCCAGCAATGATCTCACGTCCCTCTCGTTCTCTGCTGTGTGAGTCGTGCTGTTGTTCTGGACCAGATTTCGACACACACCACGTTGCACTATGTCCTCGAACAAGCATATCCGCTGAAACTACCTTTTACCAGACAGTATAGATGTAAATACTTTGATAATGCAGCGTTAGGATTGATCGAACGTTGTTGAATGCTCTAAAATATTCACGGGATGACAGAGAAGGAAGTTATTATAAAGCTCACAACCATAAAGACTTACTGTGAACGATGTAATGTGAACAACTGGGTACATAGCGACCCCGTCTCTCCTGTAGGAATGAATGTTTCTGACCCGAACAACAGCACTTCTGGAAAAAAACACACAATTTAAATCACCGTTGTGCCTTATTTTCACTTTTCTTTTTCTAAGAAAGTATTTGGATGGTTCTTATTATTTTAGTTTAGTTTTTTTAAAGATGTTTCAAATGATTTTGTTTTATTTGAAATGTCGCGATGTTATTTCCATGCTAATAATATTGGTTTTAACATTAGCAAAAATGTGAGAGGTATTGAACTTTGGTTTGATTTGAGTTCATTTGACAGGATCCATTGAAGTTCCTGTCGCATAATTTCTTTTTGTGTGTGTGTGCGTGTCATTTATCATCTATCAAAATACAGATCAGGTGTAGATAAAAAAATGACACTTTTTTTTTTTTGTACGAACGCCGTTTAACCAGGAGATTATTTTACTGTCTATGCAGACTGGAGAGTTGATGTTTTCTAAATAATGAATTGGTGAGGGATCAAACGTTGTTGCTGTTAATCTTGGTTTTTTATGTTCACATTATTGTAGCAAAGTGTCTAATTTCACATCAAAAACGGATATATGGAATGTTTTAGTTCCGTTGGAATGGAACAGTTTGAATTCACTTTATGGAATTTTATACACGGAACACTGCAAGATTCTGTTTCTATAGAAACCATTGATGTAGCTTGATAGTCCTCCGTACTGTTTGACACAAACACACCAGATTTTAATTATAAAAAGTGTTCACATTCAAGGTTAAAGAACATACATTTTAGGTCACAATAGGCTATATTTCTCCTGTAAACTGGATACTTTTCCTTCTGTATTTTAGTAAGGATTTCTATTCAGTGTTCTTGTTTACATACTCAGTGTTTCTACCTCACTATCACGACATCTTTAACCTCACTTTTCCTGGCTGTGGTGCGTTGCGTTTAGTTGAGTCTCTTCAGCGGTAGCACTCTTATCCGTAACGTATTAAACGTCTCGAGCTGACTTTGCATTTCACTGAATATGTTGTTATTTTATTGTTCTTTATATGAGGTGCAGAGCGAGATGAATCTTCATTTATTACGGTAAAAAAAGGTCTTTGCTTTTATCTTACATTCTTCCTAAAGAGATATGGTGATAGAAAAAAGGCGAAAGAGTGCAAACTCAAAGTCAAACATTTTGTGAGCAAATGCAAAGTTTCTCAGGGGAACAGAAAGTGAACGCAAAGTGTCTTGTGGGACGCAAAATGTTTAGCGAGTGAACGCAACGTTTCTCATGGGAACAGAAAGTGCATAGTTTTTCTGAAGAACGCAACGTTTCGCGAGCTAACACAAAGTTTCTCATTGAACACAAAATGTTTCGCGAGCGAACACAAAATTTTGCGTTGAACACAAAAGTTTTCGCGAGTGAACGCAAAGTTTCACGTTGAACGCAAAATGTTTAGCGAGCAAACGCAAACTTTCTCGGGGAACACAAAACGTTTAGCTAACGAACGCAAAGTTTCTCATTGAACGCAAAATGTTTCGCGAGCGAACGCAACGTTTCTCATGGTAACAGAAAGTGACTGCATAGTTTTTCTGAGGAACGCAACGTTTCGCGAGCCAACACAAAATTTCTCATTGAACACAAAATGTTTCACGAGCGAACGCAAAATTTCACGTTGAACACAAAAGGTTTAGCTAACGAACGCAAAGTTTCACGTTGAACGCAAAATGTTTAGCGAGCAAACGCAAACTTTCTCGGGGAACACAAAACGTTTAGCTAACGAACGCAAAGTTTCTCATTGAACGCAAAATGTTTCGCGAGCGAACGCAACGTTTCTCATGGGAACAGAAAGTGAGTGCATAGTTTTTCTGAGGAACGCAACGTTTCGTGAGCTAGCACAAAGTTTCTCATTGAACACAAAATGTTTCACGAGCGAACGCAAAATTTCACGTTGAACGCAAAATGTTTCGCGAGCGAACGCAAAATTTCACGTTGAACACAAAACGTTTAGCTAATGAATGCAAAATTTCACGTTGAACACAAAATGTTTCGCGAGCGAACGCAAAATTTCACGTTGAACACAAAAGGTTTAGCTAACGAACGCAAAGTTTTACGTTGAACGCAAAATGTTTAGCGAGCAAACGCAAACTTTCTCGGGGAACACAAAACGTTTAGCTAACGAACGCAAAGTTTCTCATTGAACGCAAAATGTTTCGCGAGCGAACGCAAAATTTCACGTTGAACACAAAAGGTTTAGCTAACGAACGCAAAGTTTCACGTTGAACGCAAAATGTTTAGCGAGCAAACGCAAACTTTCTCTGGGAACACAAAACGTTTAGCTAACGAACGCAAAGTTTCTCATTGAACGCAAAATGTTTCGCAAGCGAACGCAAAGTTTCTTATTGAACACAAAATGTTTAGCGAGCGAATGCAAAGTTTCTTGGGGAACACAACCTTTTTCGCGAGCGAATGCAAAGCTGGAACTCAAAATATTTAGGGAGTGAACACAATATTTCTCATTGGACGCAAAAAGTTTCTCGAGCGATCGCAAACTTTTTTGGGGAATGCAAAATATTTAGCGAGCGAACGCAAATTTTCTCGGGGAAATTAAAAACCTTTTGGGAGCGAACGCAAAGTTTCTCCGGGGACGTAAAATTTTTAGCGACAAATGATTTTTTTTTTTCTTTCTCCCATCTCTTATTTTTTCCTTCACCATGGCCCTTTAGCCTCTGATCTCTTTATGGATCAACACAGTTCAAATATTCCTGATATACCTCCTCTGACAGTGACTCTCTTAGGGATCTTCTAACTGTTCTATCTAGACAAAATCCACAGGAAGTTCATTTCTTTCAACAGTAAAACATATTAAAGAACATTTCAAGTCTGGAAATAGTACATTTAGTTTAACTCACCTTGAAATACCAAAAAACCTCATCGACTCACAGTAAGGTCTGCTTCCTGTCCCTCAGGTGTTCACTGTTAAATGTTTGCAGGTCAAACAAACAGGACCATTTAAAGCCAGAGGAAGACTATAGACTATTCACTACAAACACAGAAACCAAACTGTTATCTTTCTACTGAATTGTTTTCTTTCTATCCTTTGGTGATTTTTTTTTTTTTTAGATTACAGATATTTTAAATTGCACAAACGTCTTCTCATAGTTAATATTGAACTGGGTTTGGTTTGTGATGCTATGAGCCATTTGATGTTTTTGCAATGCGATCTTTCCTAAATGTACGTAGACTCTTGTTTTCTTGAAATAAAGAAATAGAAATAAATATTTCTGTTTCGATTCTCATGTTTTATCAGGTTTTGCTTTGTATGTCATGAGATTGACTTTTTTTATTATACTTGTGTGATTTTTATCACCTACTTTTAACTATTATAATTTTGACTTTTCGTATCACAATGACATAATGACTGTTATTTTCTATTTTTTATTCAACTTTTTAAATGAAAATTATGACTTGGTATGTTATCATTTATTTTATGTCATAATAATGAATAATATATTACCTAATGTCTACTTTTGTCATAATTATTACTTTTTTTTATGTCATAATCTAAGATTTACCACAATATAATTATTTTCTTATCTGGTGGAAATGGGCTTTTATATAAATGACTTAGTATTGACTTTTTTATCTCCTAATTCAAATTTTTGTCATAAGTTTGAATTTTAATTTAATAATTATGTCAATTTTGACTTTTTATCTCTTAATTTGAATTTTTATATCATACTGTTGACTTTTTAATGTGTCATAAGTATGTTTTTAAGTCATAATTTATTTCTTTTACATAAATCATGACTTACTACTTTTTTACCTCCTAATATCTACTACTGACCATGTAATAATTATGACTCGCTATCTCATCATTTTAACTTTTTTAATTATTATTTAAGACTTCTATGACTTTTAATAGCCTCTTGTTTTCTTGAAATAAAGAAATGTGATTGATTGTTGTGCATTATCAGGTTTTGGAGCCATCTAGTGCTCCAGAATATTAGCCATAATTATCATTAATAACTTTGGCACATTCTAAAATATAATCGATTTTAAAATTGCTTTTGGATTTAAGTTTCACATGACTTCTCGTAAACATAACAGGAGATGTCTGTCAAACTTTCAAGCCTTTGTTTTCCACCACTGGCCTGTTCAAACACGCTTAATTACCTTCACAAATACTTGCACATCATGACGTGACTTTGTGGTGAGCTTGGGTTTCATACACGACTGACTTAACGTCATGTTCAGTGACACCATTAGCACGTAATGGTCACATAATGCCAGCTCAGTGAAAGGTCACCCTTGAGGTCCATGTTGTGTTAAAGTAGGTCAGTAGTGTGTGATGAAACCTAATCCGTTATAATCAGTTTTGAAGTGCTGGTCAAGCACATGAATGCAGCTAATGGCCTTAGAGGTCAGGTGTGTAATAAAGTTAAGGTCTGTAATTCCTGATATACATATAATTTAAACTTTTTATAAATCATTTATTTTATGCAATTAATATTGAAATTAATCAATATGTGAATGTAATCATCTTGTTAAAATGGATTTAAGATAAAATGTCTGAAATGATTAGGAGTCAATTAGGATGCGTGTCATCATGTCTGGACTAAAAACTGGAAATAAATACTTGAGAGAGTGAGATAATAAGTGAGAGAACATGAGGGAACAGGAAACAGATCCTATATATCAGCTGAACCATATACGAAACACACCATTAACACACATGGGTGGAGACTGATAATAACTGAACATATCTATAGTATAGCCCCACCCAACAAACACACACACGGCTGTCGCTACGGGCACACAAAGTCATCGTACAACTTTTCAGTAAGACTGGACACAAAAGTGTTTTATTTCTGCAGAAACTGAGAAGGTAAACACAAAAATCACGGGAGGAAGTGAGACTTGAGTGTTTTTGTTTGTGTCATGCCCTACTCTGCAAGGACAGGAAGTGCTCGAGCAGAATGATGTAGTTGTCCTTTAAGAGCTGTGATTGGATGGTGTTATTACCATGACGACTGCAGGCAGCACATCAGGACAGATGTGTGAATGAGATTTGCTCACTCTTGTCTGTTTGTGTCACGCTGCCCTGAAACTTTGGGTATTGTTACTTGTGCTGTTCGTGTTTATTTGTTGTTTCTGACATCTAATTAAGGATTTTAGATGAAAAACAGCATTATTTATCGTTTTAACCGCATTTCACTCCAGTCGTCAGTGTCACATGATCCTTCAGAAATCATTATATGCATTTCTGAGTATTGTCAATGTTGAAAAGAGTTGTGAAAACCATATTCTTAGAAGTAGATATGGAACCTTGAAGGGTTCCGTCAGACACTTCATAATGCTTGGTCAAATATGGACAACCCCAAATTTTGGGTTAAAAATGTCATTTAAAAATTTAACCCAACTTCAACTTTCACTTTTAACTGTGAATTTTTTTAATTAAATATTTAACTCAACATTTGGGTTTGTCCATATTTGACCCAAATTTGGTTTAAAACAAGCATTTTAGAATCTTTAAGGGCTTCCAATCATGTGATCATTTTACAGATGTAATTTAATTATTATTATTTTTTAATTCATTCTAATCAGATTTTGTGAATTAAACCGCTTGTAAACATACATTAACGATAGAAAAAAAAAATAAACATGAAAGTATAATGGAATAATTTAACATTTTGGGCATAAAGCGTTAAAATTGAGTCGAGAACCCTAGATAACCATTTTTTTCTAAAAGTGTGTATTTTTGCAGGATTATTTTATGAATAGGCTACAAAGTTCAAAATCACAGCATTTGTATGAAATATAAATCTTTTGTAAAATTTGAAATGCCTTTAGTCACTTTTCAGTTAATCTGCACTCGTTCACTACAAAGTCTAATTTAAACGTTCACAATTGCGTCTATATTTTTTACTCTGACATACAGGCCTTTATAGTTTTCTACATGAAAACTTTATTCAGTGACTTTAATATTAATAAAGATAATGCTAAATAATAAATGGTGTACTGTATGACTTAAAAGGAACACGTTTGTGTTTTGAGTGAAACAGAAGATGAAACAAGCGAAAATATCAGAATAAGATGATTCCCCGCATGCATCTTGTTGACGAGCGTGACTTTGAACTCTTTTTGTTGTGTTTCTTCATCCTCCTCGGTCTTCATTATCTGGCTAAATGTCAAATGAATTGGAGCTTGTTTATGTTTATGAAGGTGCATCATTAGCTCTCGCTCTTTATACGTGCTAAACGAAGAAGCAGGAGAATCAGACAATGAGAATCTCAATGAGTTCAATACATTCTGCCAGAAAACCTCCGGAGATCCTTTATATTCAGTCTCTCATTTACTTTGCATTGTGAGTTAAGAGATACAGGGAGAAAGAGATCAGAAAGGTGGATGATTTGGGAACGAAAGAGACTTTCTTCTTATCGCCTTTCATCACACCATCACAAAAGACTCCATCAACACATTAAGAACATACAGTATTTGTATTTATGTCTCATAACTAAAAGAACCAGTATTGATTTTGCTAATAAACGGACCTGGATTAAAATGCACACACACACACACACACACACACACACACACACACACATACACACGGAAAAAACACACCAGTCCACCTTTCCTTTTGATTAGCTTTAAGAGGACGACAGACACCAGTCTCGATCTGTCATCTCACGTTGAGTCACCGTGACAATCACAAAGAGCCGAAGCTTTGAGGGTCTGGAGAAGTGCGGAGAGCTGAAAGGAAAAAAAAAACTAATGGACGGCACTCCTTTCACCCCGAGAGACTGCGTGACACACTCGACCAGACTTGGTCCATTAAAAAGTCGAAATTTCATGTAGGTTTGAACATTATTAAACTCTGTATGTAAGCTATATAGGCCTATATATTGTTGTTTTCTTCACACGTCATGCCTACACTGTGTGATTTTTACCCCCATCTAGCGGTGAAAAGATATGAACTTCCAGCGAATATTAACTCCTACGGTGGCCAATGTAGTCCAAGACTAACATGGCTTCCAGTTCGACCTCGTCCTTGATTGTTAACTCAAACGTAAACGCGAAAGGCGAAGCTTGAATTAACGGGTATGTCCCTCTTTGGCTAATGTACTTTCAAGATGGAGGGGCAACATGGCGACCGACATTTGAACACCTTACCCGTAAGTATTTTCAATGGCATATTATACACTCACGAGAATAGTTTATTACTTGAACGAAATAAATATACATTAATGAGCTTATATATTTTTGAAAGAACTAAGTGTTTTTAGCTAAGAATAAACTAAAAGAGTTAACGTACACAGTGAGTGTAGCTTATGACACGTTTTTCTCTTTATAACAAGTACAATAACTTTTCATTTAGGGGTGTAACCATTACTCTAATCTCATTTTTAATTAATTTTATAATCGATTACAAATTTGATTAATAAATAGCATACTGTTTTATATAGTAGGCTATTATATAACACTTTCGCCTATACTAACAGCATGCCCTGATACTGATGTCTCTATATGGATTTTCCCTCAATTTTAGGTGTCCTATTGTGCCCTTTTAAAGTCTTGGTTGTTTTTGGGGTGTACTAGAATATGCTTTCATGCTCAGTTGTTTAAAAAAAAAACTGCATTATTTTCCACATATTTTACATAATTACAGCTCCTCTCTCCCCAGTCCGGTTCAACCATAGACAGTAAAAGGGTTCAAGTCGTAGTTTTCGATGAAGCCCCTCAGAACTGCACTTTCACTGGTCACCGAGACATAAAAACTGAATGTATAGAAACAGCAGTAAAATATGACCAAAAAAATCGCTGAAAAAGTTTGATGACTTTGCCCCAAAATAAGGTTTAAAACGTCTTTTCCCCACAGGTTATACGTCTACTACGCATGCGCAAGGGTTCTCGTCTCCGCTGTCAACTGTGCGCATGCGTCAGTGGAACCAGACTATAGGCTTACATGTTTCCCGGCTTGATTGTTAAAAGCAGGCGATTGGCTTTCCAGCAGGAGGGGCGTGGCCATCTTTGACAACCGCCATCTTTGGCGTTACAAATTTTCCCCAATGTACTTGTATTGAGGATTTAGGAAGTGGCATGTGGCTCTACTCAGTTGTGAATATTAATGGCGTCAATTTCTAAACATTTCGAGCACGATTCAGACCCAGACAATGTTAACGAACACCAACGAAATCCAGAATGGATTTTATTCACGGACTTTGCAAGCATGAATTTCACAGGACAAATATACGTATTTGTATATAGGCCTACAGTATTTCTGAAATGTGTAAAACTAAAATTAACATTGAGTTTTGTGGTGTGATGATATGATGATGTTAACCAGGGGTTCTCAACTCTGGCCCTAATAGAAAGTTGCAGGTATCTGAGTTTAATCAGGGTTGGTGGCAAAGTGGATCTGAAGGAACCCCTGATGTAAACATACAAAGCTGTATTTTGAGTAGTATCCCCGGTGTAAAAGAAAGATAATTTTGAGTACTAGTGATACAGAGGGTCGCCAGTGATGGTCACGAGCTGAGACGAGCAGGACACGGTGTCCCGTTTGTTTGTGTCTGACCCACTTCTAAAATCCCGGACAGTCTGTCTCAGCTGGCACGTGCCCCAGCGTCGCCTGACCGCCAGACGCACACGTGATCGAGCGTCTTCGGCTGACAGCTTTTAAAAAGCAGACTTGATACACTCTAAAAAATGCTGGGTTGTTTTAACCCCAACTTTGGGTCAAATATGGAAAAACCCAGCCATTGGGTTAAATTTTGTAACTACATTTTTAACCCAACGTTTGTCCATATTTGACCCAAAGTTGGGTTAAAATGACCCAGCATTTTTAGAGTGTACAATTTAAAATAAGTATTGGACTATACTTAAAAATATAATTTATTCCTGTGATGCAAAACTGAATTTTCCCATCATTACTCCAGTGACAATAGTAATTCAGTCAAAAGTGACAATAATAGAAAATAATTATTGAGCTCCGAGTTAGCATAATGAATTCACTATATTACTATATGGATGCAAATATGCAGCCTTGGTGAGAGTAAATGATCTTAATTATTCCAAACTTTTGACCAGTAAAAATTATATGATAAATAACTTGTGAAAACATGTTTTTACATTGCTTTAACTTATCAATATAACTTATAATATATAAGTTAGAACAAATAACTTTTTTTATGTTATGCAAGAACTCATTGTTTTTAAGTACTTCTGTAATTTAAGTTAAAATGACTTACACATCCAGGTTGTGTACTTGGATATTTAAGGCAGCAACTTTTTTGTTATATTGACAGCCAATATTAATATATTAAAATCTTTGATGATGTAAATGTGTATTTCCAACAGAATGGACTATTTTGCCTGCATGTAAAACCATTGTAAAGGAATCCCATTGACTGGCATTTCCGATCTGGATCCTTTCCGCTCCTGGTGGGGTTAATCCCAGTCTAAATTGCTGTTTTCCGGGAATAGAAGAGCTAATCTGTTCTTGGCTTAAAGGAAAGTGACGCAGCACAACGTCAAATGGTTACAAATACTCGTCTACACAGTATATAACACAATATATACATGCTGCTGGAAATACCAAGTACAGCTGTTATTTAGACACTTAACATTGCATGATTATCCGTTGTTATTATTAGGTGAAGAATGCGTATAAGGAAACCCTGGATCTAATGCAATAGATTCAGACATTTATAACCATGGCTCCTAAAACTTATTGTTGGCCCAACTTTTTAGAATATAAACTGATTCTGGAAAACAACATGCTAACAACACCACTGTATTTCCCCTCACGTTTCACACGGACATTGCAAGCAAACTATCATAGTAATAAAGGTCATAGATATCCTTTAGAAAAAATATATTTATATCTCATAAAACAGCCTTTGCATGCTGACTAATGTTTGTTTTTGCCTGTATTGATAAATGGAATTGATGTAATTCTGGGTTTTATAGAGCATTTAAACCCAGAGGATTATAATGTGGGTAAATAAAAGGTGGCACACACTCAAATATCTCACGCAGACAGATGATACACGATGACAGAGCGCCTTCCAGGTGTTGTGGTGGGATGTGGGAGTCGTTCCCACTCTGTGCCAGTGGCACGAACACACAGCCGCCCACCGAGAGTCACCGGAGAGGTCAGATCTCCATCTCTCTCTCTGTGTGTGTGTGTGTGTGTGTGTGTGTGTGTGTGTGTGTGTTCAGTGCTGAAGGGGACGCGAGCAGGAGGAGTGAATGACTATTGTTATAACCTTCTGACAGCCTGCGATGCATTGTTGTACACTGGAGTCAGTCGCCTTGTGTTTCTTTGTGCTAATACTTCTGAGAACATGTTATGACATGGTCTATTTGTTTCAAGGCCTTTGGTCTTTTTTTGTCATACCAAATTAAATATAATATATAAGAAGACTCTCTCTCTATATATATACAAAAAAGTTAATCAAAGTTGTCCTAAATAGAATGGGTATAGTTGATGAAAGTTGTTTTGTTATAGTTGTTTTGATCCACTTCAAATGCAGGTATATATATATATATATATATATATATATATATATATATATATATATATATACACACAGTTTCATTTAATTACATTGATATATTTATCAATTTATATATTATACAAATTATTAACATTTATCATTTGTTATTTGTTGTATAACTTCTATAATGCAGCATCATATATAATATAAATTATATAATGCTGATATAATGCATTTAATGGATTATTTGAATATATATATATATATATATATATATATATATATATATACGTTTAAAGTTATTTATATTTTATATATTTATATAGGTTTTTTGTAAATTACATTAATATTTTACTAAAATGCAATTAAATTTATATGTAAATGTAATATATAAAATTTAATCATATATATATATATATATATATATATTATATATGTGTTAGTAAAAATAGTGATATTGTTGTATTACAATAGTTTGTTTGAATTCTTTTTTTTAGTTGAAATTAAAATCTATATATTTATTGTGTATATTTTTTTGTAAAATTATTCTACATAAATTCAAATGTACTTACTTTATAAAATGAAACATTAATACTTATTGTAAGTGGCCTATATAATATGATTTAATATATATTTTTTGTGGATCAAAAACTATCAACTTGACAATATTTTGAAAGAAGAAGAACAAAACCAGTCAAAAACTTTCTTTCTTTTTTTGTCAGCTTTGCCTGTGGTTTCAGAACAGAAACACGATTTGACCTGAACGACCGAGAACAGACGCACGCGCGCCCTCCGGCCGTGCACGCGGTGAAGAGGCGTCGAGTCTGCAGAGGAACGACCGTAAACGATCGGTAAAACAACTTCAGGGCAGCAAGGGACTAGGCGATTTTGTAGGCCTGTGTAGTGTCTTAATTCCTCCGCACTTTGCTCACAGCACCATAAATATGTGTCTCAGTGGTCAAGGACCAAAGATCCAACCTCAAAGCTGCTAGTGCTACAGACATGACGTGTGTTGCAAACTATTCATTAAATATGAACAGTTTTCACTCTATAGTGAATATTTCTAGGGACGGGATGATTTTTAAAGTCAGTTACTGTGCATGACTAACATTTTAAAATTACTTTCATTTTAATTAATGTAAAATTACAAAATATAATGTAATTTACCACATCACAAACCTTTATTATTGTACGTTCTTGTCGTGCTTATCAAAATAGAGACGATTGTCTGAATATGTCAGTGTGCTGCTTGAAATCTTTTAATGTTATAATACTCATTACAGTAAATCAGGCTTGCATGCATACAATCAATATATATATTTGGTGCACAGTATTTTCTCAACCAGTATGATCTTTGAAAAAGAAACGACCACATTACTGGAGTCTGAACTCTGAAGGCATATTTATGATGCTGGATCAAAGTTCATTCTATGCAGAAATGACCTAAGGATAAAATAGCGTGCGTTTTTTACGACTGTGTAAATTGTTTGCATCTGTTGACACCTTACAGTGGAATGGCTTTGCACTAAAGTGCTGTTAACATTTGCCTTGAGTGCCGTGAGACCTCTTGATTTAATACCTATGTGGATATTTCACCCCTCAAGATTTTCAGCATTCGTAGTCTGACAAAGACTCTCTCTGTGGGGGATTCTTTATTTATTGTTGTTTATTTATCAAATAAGATGTGAGGCCTGGATAATTTTTTTTATCATTTTATGGCTTAATACGTTAGCTAAGAGAGCTCAATGCACTGCAACTGAAGAAAACGCATGCAAATTTAAAAAACTTCATCAGTTTGAAACACGTGTGCTGGCGTTTCATTTGGTGGAGTTGTGAGTATTTCTGTATTCTTTTTTTGTATTTACAGCATGATTTTGTGTTTGGTTGCATTATGAGTATTTGTAGTGCATTTTGTATTTGGTTGCGTTGTGAGTATCTGCAGCATGTTACTGTATTTGGTTGCGTTGTGAGTATTTGCAGCATGTTACTGTATTTGGTTGCGTTGTGAGTATCTGCAGCATGTTACTGTATTTGGTTGAGTTGTGAGTATCTGCAGCATGTTACTGTATTTGATTGTGTTGTGAGTATTTCCAGCATGTTACTGTATTTGGTTGAGTTGTGAGTATCTGCAGCATGTTACTGTATTTGGTTGCGTTGTGAGTATCTGCAGCATGTTACTGTATTTGGTTGTGTTGTGAGTATTTCCAGCATGTTACTGTATTTGGTTGAGTTGTGAGTATCTGCAGCATGTTACTGTATTTGGTTGGGTTGTGAGTATTTGCAGCATGTTACTGTATTTGGTTGAGTTGTGAGTATCTGCAGCATGTTACTGTATTTGGTTGAGTTGTGAGTATCTGCAGCATGTTACTGTATTTGGTTGCGTTGTGAGAATTTCCAGCATGTTACTGTATTTGGTTGAGTTGTGAGTATCTGCAGCATGTTACTGTATTTGGTTGCGTTGTGAGTATTTGCAGCATGTTACTGTATTTGGTTGCGTTGTGAGTATCTGCAGCATGTTACTGTATTTGGTTGCGTTGTGAGTATTTGCAGCATGTTTCTGTATTTGGTTGCGTTGTGAGTATTTGCAGCATGTTTCTGTATTTGGTTGCAGCATGTTTCTGTATTTGGTTGCGTTGTGAGTATTTGCAGCATGTTTCTGTATTTGTTTGGGTTGTGAGTATCTGCAGCATGTTACTGTATTTGGTTGCGTTGTGAGTATTTGCAGCATGTTTCTGTATTTGTTTGGGTTGTGAGTATTTGCAGCATGTTTCTGTATTTGGTTGGGTTGTGAGTATTTGCAGCATGTTTCTGTATTTGGTTGCGTTGTGAGTATTTGCAGCATGTTTCTGTATTTGGTTGCGTTGTGAGTATTTGCAGCATGTTTCTGTATTTGGTTGCAGCATGTTTCTGTATTTGGTTGCGTTGTGAGTATTTGCAGCATGTTTCTGTATTTGGTTGCAGCATGTTTCTGTATTTGGTTGGGTTGTGAGTATTTGCAGCATGTTTCTGTATTTGGTTGGGTTGTGAGTATTTGCAGCATGTTTCTGTATTTGGTTGGGTTGTGAGTATTTGCAGCATGTTTCTGTATTTGGTTGCGTTGTAAGTATTTGCAGCATGTTTCTGTATTTGGTTGCAGCATGTTTCTGTATTTGGTTGCGTTGTGAGTATTTGCAGCATGTTTCTGTATTTGGTTGCAGCATGTTTCTGTATTTGGTTGGGTTGTGAGTATTTGCAGCATGTTTCTGTATTTGGTTGCGTTGTAAGTATTTGCAGCATGTTTCTGTATTTGGTTGCAGCATGTTTCTGTATTTGGTTGCGTTGTGAGTATTTGCAGCATGTTTCTGTATTTGGTTGCAGCATGTTTCTGTATTTGGTTGCGTTGTGAGTATTTGCAGCATGTTTCTGTATTTGGTTGCGTTGTGAGTATTTGCAGCATGTTTCTGTATTTGGTTGGGTTGTGAGTATTTGCAGCATGTTTCTGTATTTGGTTGCAGCATGTTACTGTGTTTGGTTGCGTTGTGAGTATTTGCAGCATGTTACTGTATTTGGTTGCATTGTGAGTATTTGCAGCATGTTTCTGTATTTGGTTGCAGCATGTTTCTGTATTTGGTTGCGTTGTGAGTATTTGCAGCATGTTTCTGTATTTGGTTGCGTTGTGAGTATTTGCAGCATGTTTCTGTATTTGGTTGGGTTGTGAGTATTTGCAGCATGTTTCTGTATTTGGTTGCAGCATGTTACTGTGTTTGGTTGCGTTGTGAGTATTTGCAGCATGTTACTGTATTTGGTTGCATTGTGAGTATTTGCAGCATGTTTCTGTATTTGGTTGCAGCATGTTTCTGTATTTGGTTGAGTTGTGAGTATTTGCAGCATGTTACTATATTTGGTTGGGTTGTGAGTATTTGCAGCATGTTTCTGTATTTGGTTGAGTTGTGAGTATTTGCAGCATGTTACTGTATTTGGTTGGGTTGTGAGTATTTGCAGCATGTTACTGTATTTGTTTGGGTTGTGAGTATTTGCAGCATGTTACTATATTTGGTTGGGTTGTGAGTATTTGCAGCATGTTTCTGTATTTGGTTGAGTTGTGAGTATTTGCAGCATGTTTCTGTATTTGGTTGGGTTGTGAGTATTTGCAGCATGTTTCTGTATTTGGTTGAGTTGTGAGTATTTGCAGCATGTTACTGTATTTGGTTGGGTTGTGAGTTTGCAGCATGTTACTGTATTTGGTTGCGTTGTGAGTATTTGCAGCATATTTCTGTATTTGGTTGAGTTGTGAGTATTTGCAGCATGTTACTGTATTTGGTTGAGTTGTGAGTATTTGCAGCATGTTACTGTATTTGGTTGGGTTGTGAGTTTGCAGCATGTTACTGTATTTGGTTGCGTTGTGAGTATTTGCAGCATGTTACTGTATTTGGTTGAGTTGTGAGTATTTGCAGCATGTTACTGTATTTGGTTGAGTTGTGAGTATTTGCAGCATGTTACTGTATTTGGTTGGGTTGTGAGTTTGCAGCATGTTACTGTATTTGTTTGCATTGTGAGTATTTGCAGCATATTTCTGTATTTGGTTGGGTTGTGAGTATTTGCAGCATGTTACTGTATTTGGTCGAGTTGTGAGTTTGCAGCATGTTACTGTATTTGGTTGCGTTGTGAGTATTTATGTTTTTGGTTGTGATGTGAGTATTTGCAGCACGTCAAAATTATTAAGATATTTTCATAATCTGTTGGTGTTGTTTTTCTATTTGCATGTTTTCTTCAGTTGCAGTGCATTGAGCTCTCTCAGCCACTGAACTGTAAAGACATCTGACTATCATATATTAAAACAAAATCACACACAGCATGTACATATGAAGTATTTACTGCAAATGAACAAGTTATTTACACACACACACACACACGCACACTAGATTAACATATAATAGATGACTTCTAACAGCCAAAGCATCTAAATGGAGACCCTGAAATCGCATGTCCTTCATATGCTCTTCATGTCTTTGTTCTCTGTTTGACGTTTTTTTGTTTCTAACCCAACTGAAGTTTATTTCCTGTCTTTGGTGATAATGAGTTAAAAAAAAAAACATTAATTAACACATCGCAGGGTCTGTTGTGCGTCACTAGAGGACACAAAACCATTAAAACTCTTCCCAATGTCACTCAAGACTCGTGGTTTGAGCTGAACGAGGTTTTGAATAATAGTGTCACATTGAAAGCTTCAATGAAAGCTATTAGCTTTGTGGACCTTTACGACAGTCTGAACTAAAGCTCTCAAAGATTAGCTTTAAAACTGATGGGCTTTGTCTCAGATTTGCAATGGTGTCATTCAACGTAAAACGTTCTTGAGATTTTAAGGATTTGCTTTATTTGCTCTGTTGGACACATTTTATTTGTAACTTTATGGTCATTTTTAGAGACAAGATTACGAGAACGACTCTGATATTATGATATCATATATATTATAATATGATACATTTCTTGAACAGATTTCACCTCTGGAAACAGAGTGACCATTTTATCATCTTTTCTTTAAATGTCAAGGAATCATCACAGCATTGGACATAAGGAGCATTCAACTGAATATTTCACTTTCAGCTTGCTTTGACTTTGTCTTGCTTGATTTCCAGGTTTGAAGAGTTCTCCGTCTTCATTTGCTAGCGTATAATCCAGCATCAGAGCGATGTAATGTTGCTCAGATGTGTGGGTGTTTGTGTCTGGCTTACGCTAGTCATGACAAATGTGGACGAGCTAAAGCTCTCTGGCCAGTGGAAGGCAATCATGCAGCGGGCCGATGAGGTCCCTGAATCTGAACATCAGGCCTTTAGACCCGTGGACACACCACTGGATCATACAGTCTGACGCCCTGAGTGTGTGAGAGAAACTCCAAGAGTGCCAACATGTGAGTTTTCTTAAACTTATGAGGAGAAAATACTAAGAAGGACAGAAGAAAATTCAGCTCTGAGATAAATTCATACAAACTAAAAACTTTTGAAACTAAAAGTTTAGTAAATTGTAGAGAATAAATAATTTACAAACGAACAAAGAATTTTAGATAAATATTTTTAAATTACATCATATTTTTATTTAAATGAATGAAAAATAAAAAAGAAATAATTTAAATAAATCAATTTAGATAAATTATTTATAGAAACCAAAAATGTCTCATAATAAATACAATTTAAATAAATAAACAAACAAAGAAATTATTTTAGATAAATCATTTTAAATAATAGATAAATAAATAAAAATATTTAAATAAGCTAATAAATAAACAATACATATATTAGATAAATCATTTTAAATTAGTAAATAATAATAAAAATAATAAATAAACATAAATAAAAATAATGAAATTATTTAAATTAAAATGATAGATAAATTATTTAAATAAGGAAATAATTCTAGATAAATATAGTTGTAAATAAATATATTGAAAATAATTTTAAAGGATAGATAGATCCTATCTATCTACACTATGCAGTGTGTGTAAAGGCAAAACATTAACTCTGTTTGCTTTAGCATTAAGCTGGTTTGTTTTGTCAGAAAGTCAAGGTGGCTTTGACTCACTCGAGTGACCCTTCGACAGAATCACACTCGGGACGGATAAACACAGACATAACGATCAAAAAGTTCAAGTGTTGTTTGCTGAATATCCCATCAGATGGATCTAATCCCGTCGAGTACTTGCCGCAGACACGATCTGACTGACATCTTGACATTTGCTTGTTCTTTACAAATGTTAATCAGGTTGATACGAGGAACGATGTCTAGTGCTGGATTTCACTTTGAGTGTTTGTCCTAGTGTTTTGATCCTATTAAGTTGATTGAATAGAAAGAAATAACAAGGCACTTGATTTAATCTAAAACAAGTTAAAGCAGATACACGTCTTCAAATTTGCATTCGTTATTTGCTATTCTGTGTCTCTAAAACTGATCGTGTCTGTACACAGTAGCCTATATGTTTTATTGAACATATTATTATCATATTAAGAACCAATCATGCTGTACAAGCAATGGTGTAGTTACAACATTGACCAGCAGGGGGAAACGAGACAACGCTAATCACACCAGTCCACGCCACGCTTGACCCTTTTCACAGACAGACAGACGCGATGACAACATCATATATCTATGGTTTAACCTCATGATCGTAAATCCTGCAAGGTTTTTTATATCCATTTTTAAAAAAATGCTAATTTATAACACTGTAGCCTACTTAGTATTATATTGCCGTTGCATAAAATTACAAAAAACTAGTTAACCCTGCTAAAGGGTAAAAATTGACATCATTCACTCTTACTGCCATGATCAAACCCTCTATTTTTTTTTCTCTTTTTGAAAGTTGTAAAACATATTGTCGAGTTTTTCTTTTGCCATTTCAGAAAATTGGAACATCGCATAGCCTATTTAATGTAGCTAACGTTAGTCTCTCATTCGCGCTAAAAGTTTACCCAACTAACTTAACGTACATCGACTTCCGCTTCCGAAATGTGAAACGGTTAAACCCCTTTTAAATATGTTGTGAGGCCTATTTGTCCTATATTAATTTAAGATATAAAACATTAAAATACCAAAGGCCTTAAGTTTACTTTACAACCCAGTCGACCTAGCTTGACAACTTGTGCCATTTAACGTTAGACAAAAACAAAGGATTTGCCAACACCAATTTCACCGAGGACTGCAGATCTTCAAGAACCGGAGCATGATGAAGAAAAAAGTGAACCTGTGTTTGTTTTGGGGGTATGTAAGTTAGTTAGCCTATATGTATAATACCATGCATTCAAGCCAATAATGACAGATTGCCATGTACTATTTGCTAGATTGCTACGTTGCTATTTACTAATGTTCGTGACTCTAGTAGGCTTATAAGCATTGCACAAATAATGTTACACAATCTAAAGTCTATTTCGGTCTATTTTGGTTGTGTTTTCTATGAGCTGTGCATATAAAATTGGTTCATCTGGGCTAAATGTGATTTTCTACCAAATAAATGACCCCAAAGCTCATAGACTTGAACTAAATGCGACTAAACTCCCTTTTTTAATATAATTGGTCTTTGAAAACGCAAAATATTCGCTTACAATCCATTAAAACATTGAGATGTCAACACCTTTGAGTTATACTGCCATCTAGTGATGTCTGTTGAGTCCAACATGGAACATCATCATCTGTGAATTATGATTGATGGAGATGATCAATAACTTTAGTGGTCATGTGACCGCATAGAAGTTATCACAGCCTAAATAAGGACAACAGTGGACATTGGACCACATATTAAAGAAAATGACCACAACAGGATAAATCATTTTTAAAAAATGGAGTATACAAAACTAAACATTTATTCATTCATTTAGGTTTTTCCATTCCAGTTTTTACCAGCTTTTGAATTTGAACAAAAATATAAATGACGTTTAGCCTACATATAAAAATATATATATATACATGCAATACATGCATTCACTTGTGCATTGTAATAATTCTCAAATTGTTCATTAAAACTAATACTGTAAATCTATAAAAATGCAGCGCATATTCAAACCAGAAAATATTTTCCAGCTAAAGTGACACATCTTACAGTAAACTTAAAGACACTTGAATAAACAGATTATTTTGCTTTTCAAGTAAATGTATCTTGATATGTGAACCTTTAGACATTTGTAACTGGAATACTGAGGAAGACAATCATTTTTGCAGTGCAAACACACATCTTATGCATTTTGTATGTGTCTTATCAGGTTATGAAGGATCTCATCCACTCCAGACCCTCACAAAACAAGCGCCAGCACGATGAGCAGCATCAGTAGATGAGATGTGATGCTTTCCATCTTGGATCCATGACTAATGGTTGTTTTTTCCATGCCAGTCTTATCTACTTTAACAGGTATGTGGGTGGGCTCTCGGGGAACATCGACGGGCTCCGTGGTCCAGTGGGAGCGCTCCGGTAAGACAGTCGGGTCTTCGTTGACGGCCGGCTCATCGGATGGATCGAGGGGATTCTCACGCACTGTGAGGAAAAGAGAGATTGAGAGGCTTTCCACTTGTTTTAGTTCATGTTAGCTTTAAGTTGATTTGCACTGATAAAGTTTTAACATTACCGCAGATTTCCTCCTTACACACTGGCAGGTTTTCTGGACACTTTGAGCACGGCTCTCCAGACACGTAAGGAAAATGTCCTTCAACATTTCCTCTGTGTGTGAGAAAGTTAAGTTGAGAGGATTTTCATAGATATTTCAATTTATTATGTGAAAGGTATTTTAGATCAGTGGTCCTCTACTAAATGGCTTTATATCTTTATATAAGCTTAAAAAGCTAAAAATGAAGATCGGGATTTCTTAATTCATTCCCTCAACAACTGTCATATTTAGCTATATGGTTCTAGAACTGGAAAGTTTATGAAAATGTATACAATCTTTAAAACTTGTAGATGTGTCAAGGTCTTAAATATTTTATTGAGAAGAAATTGCCATTTGTGAGTTAAAAATATTTATACAATCCTAAAATGTATTTATACAATACAGTATTTATATATAATGTATAATATGTGTGTGGGATATATATATATATATATACAGTATAAACAGTATATGTACATACACACATAGAGTAGCCTATATATATATATAGATAGATAGATAGATAGATAGATGGATGGATGGATAGATGGATGGATGGATGGATGGATGGATGGATGGATGGATGGATGGATAGATAGATAGATAGATAGATAGATGAGAAAAGTTATACTGAGCATTATTTTTACTGAAAAAAAAAACTAAATTATTTAAAGAATGTTCAGTTGTTTAATCTTCTGAAATTGATTTATAAAATGTTATATTTCACTATAGTGTCAATTCTAGTTTCTGAAAATAAAAAAGTTTGAAAACAAGCAGCTTTGATAGTACAGCAGAAATATCTTTGGGTGCCTTTGAAAATGTACATTTACATGTAATCATTTAGCAGATGCTTTTATTCAAGTGACTTACAAATGGTCCACGAGTCCTTCGAACCACTATTTAAGATAGCTAGATAAATACTTATAGATAAAAATAATATATAAGACAAAGATGTGTTTTAGTATTAGCTGGTGGTATAGACTTCTAGACTGAAATATTTGTATATGAACTCATATGATGTTAAAGGGTTAGTTCACCCAAAAATGAAAATTCTGTCAGTATTTACTCACCCTCATGTTGTTCCAACCCCGTAAGACCTTCGTTCATCTTCGGAAAACGAATTAAGATATTTAAGATATTAAAATCGCTCCTGCATACAGTCCATAGGCTTCTTGAGGGACTGGCTCTTGCCGTCCCCGAAAAGTCATAAAAGACATCGTTAAAATAGTCCAAGTGACTACAGGGGCTCAATCTTAAGTTTATCAAACGACGAGAACACTTTTGTGCGCAAAAAAACAACAAAAATAACGACTTTATTTCAACTATTCGTTTATTTCTCCCTCTGCGCGAGTCAGCTAACTAGTTTAATAGCGTAAGCTTCTGTTATTGTACGTCACACGCATCACACACACATGACCAGCGTCGACCAATAGTGAGCCTACGTGTGACGTAGCTCTACGCAATCACACTACGTTAACGGACTATAGGCTTATGGAGAAGGAAGTGAATAGTTGAAATAAAGTCGTTATTAGGGGCCAAGCACCGAAGGTGCGGAGGCACCTATTGTATCTGTGCCGGTTCTTATTATTATTAGGGGCCAAGCACCGAAGGTGCGGAGGCACCTATTGTATCTGTGCCGGTTCTTATTATTAGGGGCCAAGCACCGAAGGTGCGGAGGCACCTATTGTATCTGTGCCGGTTCTTATTATTATTAGGGGCCAAGCACCGAAGGTGCGGAGGCACCTATTGTATCTGTGCCGGTTCTTATTATTATTATTATTATTCTTCTTCCGACTGGGCGTCTATGGCAGCCCATAGACCGGTTTGCGGGAAAGTTGTTTTGGTTTGACATTCTGATAGAGGACAGTCCCAACTTTAAATGCACCAATTTTGGTGTCTCTAACTCATTCCCTCTAGCGCCACCAACTGTCCAAAGTTTCACTTTTATTATGCTAATAACTTTTGAACCGTAAGGCCTATCAACAAAATTCTTTTTTCCTCTTGTTCCTGAGCTCATGCCGATTCGATCGCACCCTATGACGTCATTTTCCGTCATAAAAAAACGGCCGCCATTTTGAATTTTCCAAAAAACCTACTTTTGCGAACTCGTCCTAGACGGTTTGTCCGATTTTCACCAAAATCGCACCGGATCATCTCCAGGCAGTGCTGACAAAAAGTTATGGAATTCAATATGATTCGAAGAACCGTTTTCGATAAACGCGCAAACTAATTTTACGTAGCGCTTGCAAAAACAGACGTGAGGCTGTATCTCCGCAACGCTTCATCCTATTCAGACCAAACTTGGTACGTGTCATCACAAGCATGACCTGAGGCTACGTGCAGCGTTTCGGCGCAGCGCCACCTAGTGGTCCAGAGATATGAAAAATGGCTATTTTTGCTCGTAACTTCTGAACGGTTTGTCCAAAAATCATAAACTTCATCTCGTTAGATTCAGGGCGTCATGCCGAGTCGACTGATATGCAATTTTCCCAGATCGGCCATTTTGGCTGTCGGCCATTTTGAATTATGTGCTAAAATGCTGTATTTTTTGAACGCATGAACGAATTGTTACGAATCTCGGTATGGGTCATCAGTACGATGCCCTGAAGGAGCCTGAGAAGTTTCGAAACAGCGCCACCTAGTGGTGAATTTCTTTTTTCAAACGCTTATAACTTTGGGTGTGGTACACTTATTTTCACGGGAGTCATCTTTTTGAGTTCCTGAATCGTTGCCGAGTCCAACGATACTAAACATGCTGGGTTTCGTCTTACGGTTGGTGTAGCGTAGCGATTTAGCGCGGAAAAAACACTTGGCGATATCTTTAAAACCGCTGTTCCGATCGAGACGAAACCACCGCCAGAAACACGGAATCATAGCTTGTTAACTACACGCTAATGCCCAAATGCGAAAATATTGATAGTAAGGGGTAGTAAAATTCAAACAAAGTCATGTGTCAGTCATTTTTTACGTGTTTTTTCATATAAATGTTTATAACTCGGAAGTGAATTGAGATATTTGCACCAAAATTGACACACATATGTATGGGGTCACTCTGAGGACACATAAAAAAAATTGTGGGACTGAGCCTCTTGGTGGCGCTATAATAGAACAAAACGTGAAATTCCCATTGACTTCAATAGAGTTTTGTGAAATAAAATGCTATACTAAACTAATGCATTGGTGTAATATTACAAAACTCAGTGTGTGCCATAAGCAGCATGCCCTGAAGGTACTCAAAAGATTTTGAGACAGCGCCACCTGTTGGTCAAAAGTTATAATTAATTTCTGAGAACGCTAATAACTTTTGAATAAATTTGCCTATTGCAATGAAACTGATCTTAATAGATTCCTTCGGTTATGCCGAAAACATAGATATCAGGTTTTCCATAATCAGACAAACATCCTGTTCGCCATCTTTATTTCTTTGAAAAACCTTCTTTTTCGAACTCCTCCTAGACCGTTTGTCCGATTTTCACGAAAATTGAATCGTATCATCTCCAGACCGTGCCGACTAAAAGTTATGAATTGCACGATGATAGACAAAACCGTTTTTGTATACCACAGCATCAAAATTTAGGCATGCTGCCAAAATTACTATTTAGGCTTTATCTCTGCAATGCCTTCACATTTTGACACCAAACTTTGCATGTGTCATTGTCACCTCACTCTGACCACATCACATCTATTTCGTAACTGCGCCACCCGTTGTTCGAAAGTGATAACCCATTAAATCATCTTATAAGTTAATGTTTGTGATTTTCTTAGCCATTTGCCCAAAGTTCTCTCAAAATGCCCTTAATTGCTCCTTGCTGCAGTTGGTCTGCCACTCCTTGCCATTTTGG
This sequence comes from Pimephales promelas, assembly GCF_988280905.1. NCBI lineage: Eukaryota > Metazoa > Chordata > Actinopteri > Cypriniformes > Leuciscidae > Pimephales > Pimephales promelas. The sequence continues at coordinate 29,400,995 of NC_142788.1, read as the reverse complement.
CATATGTTGCCGCTTCTTGCGCTTGGCCCCGGTAATGGCTGCTTGCAGCTATATTTATTATTATTATTCTTCTTCCGACTGGGCGTCTATGGCAGCCCATAGACCGGTTTGCGGGAAAGTTGTTTTGGTTTGACATTCTGATAGAGGACAGTCCCAACTTTAAATACACCAATTTTGGTGTCTCTAACTCATTCCCTCTAGCGCCACCAACTGTCCAAAGTTTCACTTTTATTATGCTAATAACTTTTGAACCGTAAGGCCTATCAACAAAATTCTTTTTTCCTCTTATTCCTGAGCTCATGCCGATTCGATCGCACCCTATGACGTCATTTTCCGTCATAAAAAAACGGCCGCCATTTTGAATTTTCCAAAAAAACTACTTTTGCGAACTCGTCCTAGACGGTTTGTCCGATTTTCACCAAAATCGCACCGGATCATCTCCAGGCAGTGCTGACAAAAAGTTATGGAATTCAAGATGATTCGAATAACCGTTTTCGATAAACGCGTAAACAAAATTTACGTAGCGCTTGCGAAAACAGACGTGAGGTTGTATCTCCGCAACGCTTACTCGTTTTCACACCAAACTTGGTACGTGTTATCACAAGCATGACCTGAGGCTACGTGCTGCGTTTCGGCGCAGCGCCACCTAGTGGTCCGGAGATATGAAAAATGGCTATTTTTGCTCGTAACTTCTGAACGGTTTCTCCAAAAATCAAAAACTTGGTCTCGTTAGATTCAGGGCGTCATGCCGAGTCGACCGATATCCAATTTTCCTAGATCGGCCATTTTGGCTGTCGGCCATTTTGAATTATGTGCTAAAATGCTGTATTTTTTGAACGCATGAACGAATTGTTACGAAACTCGTTATGGGTCATCAGTACGATGCCCTGAAGGAGCCTGAGAAGTTTCGAAACAGCGCCACCTAGTGGTGAATTGTTTTATTCAAACGCTTATAACTTTGGGTGTGGTACACTTATTTTCACGGGAGTCATATTTTGAGGTCCTGAATCGTTGCCGAGTCCAACGATACCAAATATGTCGGGTTTCGTCTCACGGATGGCGTAGCGTAGCGATTTAGCGCGAAAAAAACACTTGGCGATATCTTCAAAACCGCTGTTCCGATCGAGACGAAACCACCGCCAGAAACACGGAATCATAGCTTGTTAACTATACGCTAATGCCCAAATGCGTAAATATTGATAGTAAGGGGTAGTAAAATTCAAACAAAGTCATGTGTCAGTCATTTTTTACGTGTTTTTTCATATAAATGTTTATAACTCGGAAGCGAATTGAGATATTTGCACCAAAATTGACACACATATGTATGGGCTCACTCTGAAGACACAGGAAAAAAATTGTGGGACTGAGGCTCTTGGTGGCGCTATAATAGAACAAAACGTGAAATTCCCATTGACTTCAATACAGTTTTGTGAAATACAATGCTATACTAAACAAATGCTTTGGTCTAACATTACGAAACTCAGTGTGTGCCATAAGCAGCATGCCCTGAAGGTACTCAAAAGATTTTGAGATAGCGCCACCTGTTGGTCAAAAGTTATAATTAATTTCTGAGAACGCTAATAACTTTTGAATAAATTTGCCTATTGCAATGAAACTGATCTTAATAGATTCCTTGGGTTATGCCGAAAACATAGATATCAGGTTTTGCATAATCAGCCAAACTTCCTGTCCGCCATCTTTATTTCTTTGAAAAGCCTTCTTTTTCGAACTCCTCCTAGACCGTTTGTCCGATTTTCACGAAAATTTAATCGCATCATCTCCAGACCGTGCCGACTAAAAGTTATGAATTGCTCGATGATAGACAAAACCGTTTTCGTATACCACAGCATCAAAGTTTAGGCATGCTGCCAAAATTACTATTTAGGCTTTATCTCTGCAATGCCTTCACATTTTGACACCAAACTTTGCATGTGTCATTGTCACCTCCCTCTGACCACATCACATCTATTTCGTAACTGCGCCACCTATTGTTCGAAAGTGATAACCCATTAAATCATCTTATAAGTTAATGTTTATGTGATTTTTTTTAGCCATTTGCCAAAAGTTCTCTCAAAATGCCCTTAATTGCTCCTTGCTGCAGTTGGTCTGCCACTCCTAGCCATTTTGGCATATGTTGCCGCTTCTTGCGCTTGGCCCCGGTAATGGCTGCTTGCAGCTATATTTATTATTATTCTTCTTCCGACTGGGCGTCTATGGCAGCCCATAGACCGGTTTGCGGGAAAGTTGTTTTGGTTTGACATTCTGATAGAGGACAGTCCCAACTTTAAATACACCAATTTTGGTGTCTCTAACTCATTCCCTCTAGCGCCACCAACTGCCCAAAGTTTCACTTTTATTATGCTAATAACTTTTGAACCGTAAGGCCTATCAACAAAATTCTTTTTTCCTCTTGTTCCTGAGCTCATGCCGATTCGATCGCACCCTATGACGTCATTTTCCGTCATTAAAAAACGGCCGCCATTTTGAATTTTCCAAAAAACCTACTTTTGCGAACTCGTCCTAGACGGTTTGTCCGATTTTCACCAAAACCGCACCGGATCATCTCCAGGCAGTGCTGACAAAAAGTTATGGAATTCAAGATGATTCGAATAACCGTTTTCGATAAACGCGTAAACAAAATTTACGTAGCGCTTGCGAAAACAGACGTGAGGTTGTATCTCCGCAACGCTTACTCGTTTTCACACCAAACTTGGTACGTGTTATCACAAGCATGACCTGAGGCTACGTGCTGCGTTTCGGCGCAGCGCCACCTAGTGGTCCGGAGATATGAAAAATGGCTATTTTTGCTCGTAACTTCTGAACGGTTTGTCCAAAAATCATAAACTTCATCTCGTTAGATTCAGGGCATCATGCCGAGTCGAGTGATATCCAATTTTCCCAGATCGGCCATTTTGGCTGTCGGCCATTTTGAATTATGTGCTAAAATGCTGTATTTTTTGAACGCATGAACGAATTGTTACGAAACTCGGTATGGGTCATCAGTACGATGCCCTGAAGGAGCCTGAGAAGTTTCGAAACAGCGCCACCTAGTGGTGAATTGTTTTATTCAAACGCTTATAACTTTGGGTGTGGTACACTTATTTTCACGGGAGTCATATTTTTGAGGTCCTGAATCGTTGCCGAGTCCAACGATACCAAATATGTCGGGTTTCGTCTCACGGATGGCGTAGCGTAGCGATTTAGCGCGAAAAAAACACTTGGCGATATCTTCAAAACCGCTGTTCCGATCGAGACGAAACCACCGCCAGAAACACGGAATCATAGCTTGTTAACTACACGCTAATGCCCAAATGCGTAAATATTGATAGTAAGGGGTAGTAAAATTCAAACAAAGTCATGTGTCAGTCATTTTTTACGTGTTTTTTCATATAAATGTTTATAACTCGGAAGTAAATTGAGATATTTGCACCAAAATTGACACACATATGTATGGGGTCACTCTGAGGACACATAAAAAAAATTGTGGGACTGAGCCTCTTGGTGGCGCTATAATAGAACAAAACGTGAAATTCCCATTGACTTCAATACAGTTTTGTGAAATACAATGCTATACTAAACAAATGCTTTGGTCTAACATTACGAAACTCAGTGTGTGCCATAAGCAGCATGCCCTGAAGGTACTCAAAAGATTTTGAGACAGCGCCACCTGTTGGTCAAAAGTTATAATTAATTTCTGAGAACGCTAATAACTTTTGAATAAATTTGCCTATTGCAATGAAACTGATCTTAATAGATTCCTTGGGTTATGCCGAAAACATAGATATCAGGTTTTGCATAATCAGCCAAACTTCCTGTCCGCCATCTTTATTTCTTTGAAAAGCCTTCTTTTTCGAACTCCTCCTAGACCGTTTGTCCGATTTTCACGAAAATTTAATCGCATCATCTCCAGACCGTGCCGACTAAAAGCTATGAATTGCACGATGATAGACAAAACCGTTTTCGTATACCACAGCATCAAAGTTTAGGCATGCTGCCAAAATTACTATTTAGGCTTTATCTCTGCAATGCCTTCACATTTTGACACCAAACTTTGCATGTGTCATTGTCACCTCCCTCTGACCACATCACATCTATTTCGTAACTGCGCCACCTATTGTTCGAAAGTGATAACCCATTAAATCATCTTATAAGTTAATGTTTATGTGATTTTTTTAGCCATTTGCCCAAAGTTCTCTCAAAATGCCCTTAATTGCTCCTTGCTGCAGTTGGTCTGCCACTCCTTGCCATTTTGGCATATGTTGCCGATTCTTGCGCTTGGCCCCGGTAATGGCTGCTTGCAGCTATATTTATTATTATTATTCTTCTTCCGACTGGGCGTCTATGGCAGCCCATAGACCGGTTTGCGGGAAAGTTGTTTTGGTTTGACATTCTGATAGAGCACAGTCCCAACTTTAAATACACCAATTTTGGTGTCTCTAACTCATTCCCTCTAGCGCCACCAACTGTCCAAAGTTTCACTTTTATTATGCTAATAACTTTTGAACCGTAAGGCCTATCAACAAAATTCTTTTTTCCTCTTGTTCCTGAGCTCATGGCGATTCGATCGCACCCTATGACGTCATTTTCCGTCATAAAAAAACGGCCGCCATTTTGAATTTTCTAAAAAACCTACTTTTGCGAACTCGTCCTAGACGGTTTGTCCGATTTTCACCAAAATCGCACTGGATCATCTCCCGTCAGTGCTGACAAAAAGTTATGGAATTCAAGATGATTCGAATAACCGTTTTCGATAAACGCGCAAACAAATTTTACGTAGCGCTTGCGAAAACAGACGTGAGGCGGTATCTCCGCAACGCTTACTCGTTTTCAGACCAAACTTGGTACGTGTCATCACAAGCATGACCTGAGGCTACATGCTGCGTTTCGGCGCAGCGCCACCTAGTGGTCCGGAGATATGAAAAATGGCTATTTTTGCTCATAACTTCTGAACGGTTTCTCCAAAAATCATAAATTTGGTCTCGTTAGATTCAGGGCATCATGCCGAGTCGACTGATATCCAATTTTCCCAGATCGGCCATTTTGGCTGTCGGCCATTTTGAATTATGTGCTAAAATGCTGTATTTTTTGAACGCATGAACGAATTGTTACGAAACTCGGTATGGGTCATCAGTACGATGCCCTGAAGAAGCCTGAGAAGTTTCGAAACAGCGCCACCTAGTGGTGAATTTTTTTTTTCAAACGCTTATAACTTTGGGTGTGGTACACTTATTTTCACGGGAGTCATTTTTTGAGTTCCTGAATCATTGCCGAGTCCAACGATACTAAACATGCTGGGTTTCGTGTTACGGTTGGTGTAGCGTAGCGATTTAGCGCGAAAAAAACACTTGGCGATATCTTCAAAACCGCTGTTCCGATCGAGACGAAACCACCGCCAAAAACACGGAATCATAGCTTGTTAACTATACGCTAATGCCCAAATGTGAAAATATTGATAGTAAGGGGTAGTAAAATTCAAACAAAGTCATGTGTCAGTCATTTTTTACGTGTTTTTTCATATAAATGTTTATAACTCGGAAGTGAATTGAGATATTTGCACCAAAATTGACACACATATGTATGGGGTCACTCTGAGGACACATAAAAAAAATTGTGGGACTGAGCCTCTTGGTGGCGCTATAATAGAACAAAACGTGAAATTCCCATTGACTTCAATAGAGTTTTGTGAAATAAAATAATGCTATACTAAACAAATGCATTAGTGTAATATTACAAAACTCAGTGTGTGCCATAAGCAGCATGCCCTGAAGGTACTCAAAAGATTTTGAGACAGCGCCACCTGTTGGTCAAAAGTTATAATTAATTTCTGAGAACGCTAATAACTTTTGAATAAATTTGCTTATTGCAATGAAACTGATCTTAATAGATTCCTTGGGTTATGCTGAAAACATAGATATCAGGTTTTGCATAATCAGCCAAACTTCCTGTCCGCCATCTTTATTTCTTTGAAAAGCCTTCTTTTTCGAACTCCTCCTAGACCGTTTGTCCGATTTTCACGAAAATTTAATCCCATCATCTCCAGACCGTGCCGACTAAAAGTTATGAATTGCACGATGATAGACAAAACCGTTTTCGTATACCACAGCATCAAAGTTTAGGCATGCTGCCAAAATTACTATTTAGGCTTTATCTCTGCAATGCCTTCACATTTTGACACCAAACTTTGCATGTGTCATTGTCACCTCCCTCTGACCACATCACATCTATTTCGTAACTGCACCACCTATTGTTCGAAAGTGATAACCCATTAAATCATCTTATAAGTTAATGTTTATGTGATTTTTTTAGCCATTTGCCCAAAGTTCTCTCAAAATGCCCTTAATTGTTCCTTGCTGCAGTTGGTCTGCCACTCCTTGCCATTTTGGCATATGTTGCCGCTTCTTGCGCTTGGCCCCGGTAATGGCTGCTTGCAGCTATATTTATTATTATTATTATTATTATTCTTCTTCCGACTGGGCGTCTATGGCAGCCCATAGACCGGTTTGCGGGAAAGTTGTTTTGGTTTGACATTCTGATAGAGGACAGTCCCAACTTTAAATACACCAATTTTGGTGTCTCTAACTCATTCCCTCTAGCGCCACCAACTGTCCAAAGTTGCACTTTTATTATGCTAATAACTTTTGAACCGTAAGGCCTATCAACAAAATTCTTTTTTCCTCTTGTTCCTGAGCTCATGCCGATTCGATAGCACCCTATGACGTCATTTTCCGTCATAAAAAAATGGCCGCCATTTTGAATTTTCCAAAAAACCTACTTTTGCGAACTCGTCCTAGACGGTTTGTCCGATTTTCACCAAAATCGCACCGGATCATCTCCAGGCAGTGCTGACAAAAAGTTATGGAATTCAAGATGATTCGAAGAACCGTTTTCGATAAACGCGCAAACTAATTTTACGTAGCGCTTGCGAAAACAGACGTGAGGCTGTATCTCCGCAACGCTTCATCCTATTCAGACCAAACTTGGTACATGTCATCACAAGCATGATCTGAGGCTACATGCAGCGTTTCGGCGCAGCGCCACCTAGTGGTCCGGAGATATAAAAAATGGCTATTTTTGCTCATAACTTCTGAACGGTTTCTCCAAAAATCAAAAACTTGGTCTCGATAGATTCAGGGCGTCATGCCGAGTCGACCGATATCCAATTTTCCCAGATCGGCCATTTTGGCTGTCGGCCATTTTGAATTATGTGCGAAAATGCTGTATTTTTTGAACGCATGAACGAATTGTTACGAAACTCGGTATGGGTCATCAGTACGATGCCCTGAAGGAGCCTGAGAAGTTTCGAAACAGCGCCACCTATTGGTGAATTGTTTTATTCAAACGCTTATAACTTTGGGTGTGGTACACTTATTTTCACGGGAGTCATATTTTTGAGGTCCTGAATCGTTGCCGAGTCCAACGATACTAAACATGCTGGGTTTCGTGTTACGGTTGGTGTAGTGTAGCGATTTAGCGCGAAAAAAACACTTGGCGATATCTTCAAAACCACTGTTCCGATCGAGACGAAACCACCGCCAGAAACACGGAATCATAGCTTGTTAACTATATGCAAATGCCCAAATGCGAAAATATTGATAGTAAGGGGTAGTAAAATTCAAACAAAGTCATGTGTCAGTCATTTTTTATGTGTTTTTTCATATAAATGTTTATAACTCGGAAGTGAATTGAGATATTTGCACCAAAATTGACACACATATGTATGGGGTCACTCTGAGGACACATAAAAAAAATTGTGGGACTGAGCCTCTTGGTGGCGCTATAATAGAACAAAACGTGAAATTCCCATTGACTTCAATAGAGTTTTGTGAAATAAAATGCTATACTAAACAAATGCATTGGTGTAATATTACAAAACTCAGTGTGTGCCATAAGCAGCATGCCCTGAAGGTACTCAAAAGATTTTGAGACAGCGCCACCTGTTGGTCAAAAGTTATAATTAATTTCTGAGAACGCTAATAACTTTTGAATAAATTTGCCTATTGCAATGAAACTGATCTTAATAGATTCCTTCGGTTATGCCGAAAACATAGATATCAGGTTTTCCATAATCAGACAAACGTCCTGTTCGCCATCTTTATTTCTTTGAAAAACCTTCTTTTTCGAACTCCTCCTAGACCGTTTGTTCGATTTTCACGAAAATTGAATAGTATCATCTCCAGACCGTGCCGACTAAAAGTTATGAATTGCACGATGATAGACAAAACCGTTTTTGTATACCACAGCATCAAAATTTAGGCATGCTGCCAAAATTACTATTTAGGCTTTATCTCTGCAATGCCTTCACATTTTGACACCAAACTTTGCATGTGTCATTGTCACCTCCCTCTGACCACATCACATCTATTTCGTAACTGCGCCACCTATTGTTCGAAAGTGATAACCCATTAAATCATCTTATAAGTTAATGTTTATGTGATTTTTTTAGCCATTTGCCCAAAGTTCTCTCAAAATGCCCTTAATTGCTCCTTGCTACAGTTGGTCTGCCACTCCTTGCCATTTTGGCATATGTTGCCGCTTCTTGCGCTTGGCCCCGGTAATGGCTGCTTGCAGCTATATTTTTTGTTGTTTTTTTGCGCACAAAAGTGTTCTCGTCGTTTGATAAACTTAAGATTGAGCCCCTGTAGTCACTTGGACTATTTTAACGATGTCTTCAATTACTTTTCGAGGACAGCAAGAGCCAGTCCCTCAGGAAGCCTATGGACTGTATGCAGGAGCGATTTTAATATCCTAAATATCTTAATTTTTGTTCCGAAGATGAACGAAGGTCTTACGGGGTTGGAACAACATGAGGGTGAGTAAATACTGACAGAATTTTCATTTTTGGGTGAACTAACCCTTTAAGTTGCAACTTATACCACAATAAATATTGTAATGAAACACACTTACGGAGGATAGTAATCACAGACGAGAATAGTGGTGTTCCTGTAATCTAGTCCCTCAACAGTGTCACAGAAGTGAGTAGCACAGCCGATTCTATTGGTGTCTGCCCACACCATCTGTAAAAACAACAGAAACACATCGTCACATCTGCATAGTAATACTGTGAAAACCAATCAAACACAGAATGGAAATGGTGCTTACCTGAGTGTAATGGCCACACATTTTCTCTTCAGCACAAAGCATGTTTTCATAGTTATAATCCACTTTTTCCTCAAACCTGGGGTGCAAAGAAATGATTAATGCTTATAGGTAATATATCTACATATCACAGATCACTGGTAGTCATTCATTCACTCTCATTTATGTTTTAGTTAAGATAGTTTTCATACCAGCTAACCGTTGCTTCAGTTGCATTAAAAGCTCCAGTGGTGATAAAGAGATTTTCACCCAAAGTGAGTTCCTGAAGGTCAGGGTTGTGGTCCCAGATGCATTTTACTGCGTAAGCTTCCGCCACCACACGCAGTGTCTCGTCCCACACCTTAAACGACAGAATAATGTTATTTGACTTTGACGTTTGTTAGTTTTGAAATGACTCGAAAAAAGATTTGTTCATTTTGATGAACGAGTTCGAACAGGAGAGTCACGAATGTGCATCACAGAACAGAGCAAGGCGACCATTTGAGCTTATAAAACTTAAACTTTGTTATTTATTTATTAAATGAGCGATCGTTTCGCTTGATAAGACCCTTATTCATCGTCTAAAGCCCTGTCTTTTGGACCTCACATTTTTTCATTTTGCATTCAGATCTGTCCCAGCATGTTGTTGTTGGTACGATCCACTCTGTTGTGTAAATGTAAGTGAACAAAACATGTTTCACACAAAACCCAGAGTCTTTTCCACTGAATCTCCCCATATTTCTGCTCTAAATTTCACCCGTAATACAAATACAAGCGATTAAGACAGGATGACCACATGGGGCTTTATTATAACACTCACACTCAGCATAGTGTTCCTGCGGTCTCATATAACATTCACATTCCTCAGCATGTCACACACCCACACAGATGTTGTGCAACGGTATTGCATGCATCCACATACCCACACACACTCCATTCAGTCTAAATCAACTGGAATCATCGGTTTCTTTGGAAAAAGTCCCTCTTTATTAATATAGTATGGTCTCATGCGTTCACATGACACAAATTGAGGTGTGTCTCACACAGCAGCAATGCTTCTTCTTAAAGGGACATTTTAGATACTAACATTGACACTAAATGACTTTATTCTAAATTACTTTTAGGATCAGTTTTCATTTGGTAAACCACAATCATGATTACTGCATTACTTAGACTCCCTTGTGTTTTGACGTCGTTTGTGCTAATGAATAAGCATCATGACACAATTACCATGGATATTAATGTGATAATTGTTGTTTACAGCAGTAATGAGACCATTGAAGATATGATTCCAGTGATTGATGGCAGATTATTAGATGCTTTGAGCTCATAAGAGCATCCAGAGACCAACACATCAACAGTCTGAGATCAAACTCAGAAATCACACACATGTGGTTGGGGAAAGTCAACCTGTACACTACCATTATTGAAAAATTTGGGGTAAGTACGTTTTTTTTTGTTTTTTTTTTAAGTTAAGACATTTTTGTGTGGACTTTTTGTTCAGTAACTCTGAAGGTTTTCACCACTAGAACCAAAGCGAAATATGTTGTGTGCATGTGTTTCTCCAGTCAGGTGCATCTCTTACCACTTTCTGCATGAAGGCGGCGCTGGGCGTAACCTGAGAGCGAAGCTTGTTGTGCATGTCCACGATGGTTGATTTCTCCTGCTCGGTCAGTTGTCCAGCAGCTAAACTCAGAATCGCCCAGATCCCGGCGCTCCAGAGGGCCACGTCCCAATACATGCTGTCTATCCGACCGCGACGACTCTAGATCAGCTTGTTCGGAGTTGTTCTCTGCTGTCTTACCCCGTCACTCGCTGTCCAAGGTAAAATATCTCTCTCAGAGCTGATCTCTCTCAGTGTGTGTAAGTGAGAGAGTAAGTTAGGACAGAAAAACTCCCACCCTTTTTTATCCTGTACTGAAGCCGCCCCTTGGTCACATTACACATCTCACATGCACATAAACACACACTCCACTGGTTTACTCATAATACTGGGAATACGTGACTCTGTCCGGCTGTCCACGGTCTTCAAGGCGTTGAGAAATAATTGTGTTTTAGTCACAAGGCATGTTATAGCAGCTCTGCTTGAGGAATGCCTGAGATAACAGGGATATGATTCGGTTTATCTTCCCTGTGTTTTCCACGAAAATCTTCTGTACTCATATTACTGAAGTAATTTCCTTTTGTACTACGTTCTGCTCTCTCCGGCGAGGATTCACCCTTATATTAGTGGGTTCCTCCCTGTGGAGGGTTTACACAAACCCAGATCTCCTTTACTGTAAGTGACGCCAGTGAAATTCTTTCCCTCTTTAAAGCTGAGCTGTTAACTGAGAGGATCATTCAGATAAGGTCTGAATTGACAACGCAAACTAACATTTCAAGAGACAAATTTTTACATATTCTAGAGAGTTTTTTTTTTTTAAATACTTAATTTTTTAAAAAACACTTGCACAGCAATACACATCACATGTCTGTAACAACAATTTTAATGTACAAAATCAAAACAAACAAACACCTGGGCTCATATTACATGAAAATTACATGCACAAACCAACATTGGATAATACAGTGTGTACTTTGGGAGTCAAGTTTATTTAGGTTTTTCCATTCCAGTTTTTACCAGCTTTTGAATTTCAACACAATATAAATGACGTTTGGCCTACATACACTCACCGGCCACTTTATTAGGTACCCCATGCTAGTAACGGGTTGGACTCCCTTTTGCCTTCAGAACTGCCTCAATTCTTCGTGGCATAGATTCAACAAGGTGCTGGAAGCATTCCTCAGGGAGTTTGGTCCATATTGACATGATGGCATCACACAGTTGATGGAGATTTGTCGGCTGCACATCCATGATGCGAATCTCCCGTTCCACCACATCCCAAAGATGCTCTATTGGATTGAGATCTGGTGACTGTGGAGGCCATTTGAGTACAGCGAACTCATTGTCATGTTCAAGAAACCAGTCTGAGATGATTCCAGCTTTATGACATGGCGCATTATCCTGCTGAAAGTAGCCATCAGAAGTTGGGTACATTGTGGTCATAAAGGGATGGACATGGTCAGCAACAATACTCAGGTAGGCTGTGGCGTTGCAACGATGCTCAATTGGTACCAAGGGGCCCAAAGAGTGCCAAGAAAATATTCCCCACACCATGACACCACCACCACCAGCCTGAACCGTTGATACAAGGCAGGATGGATCCATGCTTTCAAGTTGTAGACGCCAAATTCTGACCCTACCATCCGAATGTCGCAGCAGAAATCGAGACTCATCAGACCAGGCAACGTTTTTCCAATCTTCTATTGTCCAATTTCGATGAGCTTGTGCAAATTGTAGCCTCAGTTTCCTGTTCTTAGCTGAAAGGAGTGGCACCCGGTGTGGTCTTCTGCTGCTGTAGCCCATCTGCCTCAAAGTTCGACGTACTGTGCGTTCAGAGATGCTCTTCTGCCCACCTTGGTTGTAACGGGTGGTTATTTGAGTCACTGTTGCCCTTCTATCAGCTCTTTTAACCAGTCTGGCCATTCTCCTCTGACCTCTGGCATCAACAAGGCATTTCCGCCCACAGAACTGCCGCTCACTGGATGTTTTTTCTTTTTCGGACCATTCTCTGTAAACCCTAGAGATGGTTGTGCGTGAAAATCCCAGTAGATTTGCAGTTTCTGAAATACTCAGACCAGCCCTTCTGGCACCAACAATCATGCCACGTTCAAAGTCACTCAAATCACCTTTCTTCCCCATACTGATGCTCGGTTTGAACTGCAGGAGATTGTCTTGACCATGTCTACATGCCTAAATGCACTGAGTTGCCGCCATGTGATTGGCTGCTTAGAAATTAAGTGTTAACGAGCAGTTGGACAGGTGTACCTAATAAAGTGGCCGGTGAGTGTATATGGAATATATAATCTACGTAAAATACACATACTTATGCATTGTAATAATTCTCAAATTGCTCATTAAAACTAATACTATACTGTCAATCCATAAAAAGGCAGCGCATATTCAAACCATTAAAATATTTTCCAGCTAAAGTGACGCATCTTACAGTAAACTTAAAGACATTGGGGTGAACAGATGATATAATTTAGTTTCTGCCACGCAATTAAAAATATTCGGACTTTTTTTTCATCTGACAATTTTGAGGAGGAAAAAAGTCAGAATTGACCTTATGCACAGCTGCGCTACTTCCTGAACTTAAGCCAGCTCCTTGTTTCCTGTCTGCCATTATTGGCCGAACTTGATTAATTCAGGTGTGTCTGATTATTGTTGCCGTGACTACTGAGGTCAGGCACACCTGGATTAATCAATTTGTCCAATAATGACAGACAGGAAACAAGGGATGTGTTCTTGATCCGCCCCGTTTACCGAGGATGCATCGAGAGGTGACTTGTGCGGACTTCAGATAGCCAGGTATCCCAGAATGCATTTCGCGTCAACCAGCGAAAATCCGCGAAATATCAAAATACTACTGTTATTGTGTCAAGAAATGTAATGTTAAGAGTGTTTCAGGCGAGAATGTGGTTCTCAAATCTGTAGTTTATTCATAAAGATAGCGCCTATTTCAAAAATGCATTTTACGTTTTCGTAGTTCTGACATCAAACCTTCAGCAGACACTCAGCGAGATCAACCCCGACTGGAACAGCTTATCCTCGGCTAGTGCTTCTGACGTTTGCCGCTGGCTCTGATCTCTCAAGTCTTGTAGTGTATAAACTTAACGTATTCGTCTTGTGTATAAGTCTATTTTTGGTCTCATTAAACAAAAAAAATTGTTTTTTGAAGTTTCATAACTTTATATTTAGGCTGTTTAACTTTAACAACATTTTTTACATTATCTTCACTATATGAACAATAAAATAAATGTACACAACCCTGTTTCTGTTTGATAAATGTCAATAAAAATCGATGTTTCATATTTTTAAAATGAAAACAAAAAGATCATGTTCATTTTGTTATAAATATATGCAGTGAAGATAATCGCGTTGCCCACATGGCCATTAGCCTAATGTTGATTTTTTTTTTAAATGAAAAGAGGCAGAGTGGTGTTTTATAACATATTTCGTTTTATTGTTGATGAAAAGAGGCAGAGTTGTAGCATATTACGTTTTATTGTTGCCTAAAATATATATAAAGAGATAATCGGTAGTAGCCAGAGCGTGCTGATTGACGCGATCGCCGATCAAGTACGCTCTGTTCCATTTGCAGAAGAACCGGACTTGCGTCCTCTCGTCCTCGGGAGTTCGTTCTCCGGAGTCGAACTTGGCAAGTCCGAAGTTTGCGTACTTGGTATTGAGAAACGGCTAAGGAGCTGGCTTAAGTTCAGGAAGCCAATTGTGAGACAAAAAGTAGCAATTCCTCATTTATTTGTTATTCCATGGCGGAAACAATCTTCCATAAAAACCGGCTTGCATGAGATTATCTTAAAAGATTTGAAAAAAGTTTTTTATTTCACTTTACAAAAAGCTGCGATTAAACAAGAGGTTAAATTCAAAGAGTTTGGTTTGTTTCTCAAACACCTTAATTTACTCTTGATGTCTTCATTTTCTGTTTTCCACCATATATATATATATACGCTATTGTCATCCTAATCGAAGCCTTTGGTGATTAGTCAGGAGTTTCAAATTTCATTAAGAGAGATTTTTTTCTTGTTTAAAGCTAAACAGATGCGTTTTTTTATTAAACAAGACTCCATATTTTCTGTAATTTTGTGTAACTGTACACAAGTAACTGTCTCTTGAACGTTTAATTGTAAAAATACTGAGGAAGACGAAAATCTTTTGCAGTCCACACACATCTCATGGGTTTTGTGTATTTCTCATCATGTTACAGTGTTGTAGTACTCGAGACTCGGACTCGGGGTCTTGGTCTTGACATGGACTCGTGTGCATTTGGACTCGGAATTGACTCGTACTCGAACATTTTTTGTTTAGGACTCGGACTTATTCCCGAGTCCACTCGAGTTCAATTCAAAATATTTTTCATGATTATTAATGTATGTAAATAAAATATTTCTTTAAATTGATTGACACACCCAGTGATTGGTGATTTTCTAGTGCGCAACTGCGCATGACAAATTGTAATAAAATTACTTTTAACACCACCTACTGTGTGGCCTTTTTACCCTAAACTGATCATATTTTTTAAACTCTTAAGTAAATTCAGTAAAAAAAGGATTTCTCTAAGTAAATAAAAGTAAATTAGGTAATCAACCCTCACTGGTCTCGGTCTCGACTCGGACTCGACTCTCTATGGACTCGGTCTCGAATCGGACTCGAATGAGGTGGTCTCGACTACAACACTGTCAGGTTATGAAGGATCTGTAAGAAAAAATGATGTGGACATCGAAGATCTCAAAAATGAAGTTTATTACAGCATAGAAGTGGCAAGGTACTCAAAGCTTGGTTTCACTGGCGTCAGAATGAACCCAGAACACCGAAATCTTAAACCTTTTACCCTGTTAGAGTTTTACCACTCTTAATGTAAATGAAGTTGAGACAGTCCATGTCTGAGACGGTTCTCTGTCCCACACCCATTCCCATTCTACAATTGATGATGACCATATGCTCAGGATGTGATCAAGCCAAATGGGGAAGAAATAATATAACTTCACTTTCATCTCTATGATATTTGAGCCATTTTTAGGGGATAAACTTGTTCTAATCGTTTTTGGAGTGGCAGACAACAATTTCTTACAGATCTTATCCACTCCAGACCCTCACGAAACTAACACAGTCTCATCCCAAGAAGTCATATAACTGACGTCTTGGGACGTCTTTTGACCATACGTCAACATCCGGCTTTTTAGGGTACCCTTAAACGTCGGTTACATGACAAACCCCGGGCCGTCATACAACTGACGCTTTACCTTTAACGTCAGTTAGGTGACGGGGTAGGTTTAGGTCTGGGGTAGGGTTAGGATCCGATAACGTCATCTAACCGACGTTTAAGGGTACCCTAAAAAGGCGGATGTTGACGAATGGTAACAAGACGTCAGTTATATGACGTCTTGGGATGAGACTGCGCTGATGAAACAAGCGCTAGCATCACGCTAACGCTGTCCATCTTGGATGGATCCATGACTCTTGGTTGTTTTTTCCATGCTGGTCTCATCTACATGTACTTTAACAGGCACGCGTGTGGACTCTCGGGGAACATTGACGGGCTCCGTGGTCGAGTGGGAGCGCTCCGGTAAGACAGTCAGATCTTCAGTGACGTCCCGCTCCAGTAAGACAGTCGGATCTTCAGTGACGTCCCGCTCCGGTAAGACTATCGGGTCTTTAGTGTCGTCCCACTCCGGTAAGACGATCGGATCTTCAGTGACGTCCCACTCCGGTAAGACTATCGGGTCTTCAGTGACGTCCCACTCCGGTAAGACGATCGGATCTTCAGTGACGTCCCACTCCGGTAAGACTATCGGGTCTTCAGTGACGTCCCACTCCGGTAAGACTATCGGGTCTTCATTGACGTCCCACTCCGGTAAGACTATCGGGTCTTCAGTGACGTCCCGCTCCGGTAAGACTATCGGGTCTTCAGTGACGTCCCACTCCGGTAAGACTATCGGGTCTTCAGTGACGTCCCACTCCGGTAAGACTATCGGGTCTTCAGTGACGTCCCACTCCGGTAAGACTATCGGGTCTTCAGTGACGTCCCGCTCCGGTAAGACTATCGGGTCTTCAGTGACGTCCCACTCCGGTAAGACTATCGGGTCTTCAGTGACGTCCCACTCCGGTGAGACAGTCGGGTCTACAGCGACGCCTGGCTCCTCGAATGGATGGAGGGGATTCTCACGCACTGTGAGGAAAAGAGAGATTTAGAGGAGTGTGTACAACAAAAATATGCATAGTTTAGCTATTCATGGCCGCTTTGTACATTATTTTAGTTCATGTTAGCTTTAAGTTGATTTGCACTGATAAAGTTTTAACATTACCGCAGATTTTCTCCTCACACACTGGCAGGTTTTCTGGACACTTTGAGCACGGCTCTCCAGACACATATGGATTTTGTCCCCTAAAATTTCCTCTGAAATGAAGGAAAAAAGTAAGGATGGACAATTTATTATGTGCAAGGTATTTAAGATCAGTGGTTTTCAAGTGGCTTAAAAATCTTTATTAAATCTTAATTCATTCCCTCAACAACTGTCATATTTAGCCAGGGCACGAAGCTCCCGTTCCACCACATCCCAAAGATGCTCTATTGGGTTGAGATCTGGTGACTGTGGGGGCCATTTTAGTACAGTCAACTCATTGACATGTTCAAGAAACCAATTTGAAGTGATTCGAGGTGTGTGACATGGTGCATTATCCTGCTGGAAGTAGCCATCAGAGGATGGGTACATGGTGGGCATAAAGGGATGGACATGGTCAGAAACAATGCTCAGGTAGGCTGTGGCATTTAAACGATGCCCAATTGGCACTAAGGGGCCTAAAGTGTGGCAAGAAAACATCCCCCACACCATTACACCACCACCACCACCAGCCTGCACAGTGGGAACAAGGCATGATGGATCCATGTTCTCAGTCTGTTTACGCCAAATTCTGACTCTACCATCTGAATGTCTCAACAGAAATCGAGACTCATCAGAACAGGCAACATTTCTCCAGTCTTCAACTGTCCAATTTTGGTGAGCTCTTGCAAATTGTCGCCTCTTTCTCCTATTTGTAGTGGAGATGAGTGGTACCCGGTGGGGTCTTCTGCTGTTGTAGCCCATCCGCCTCAAGGTTGTGTGTGTTGTGGCTTCACAAATGCTTTGCTGCATACCTCGGTTGTACCGAGTGGTTATTTCAGTCAAAGTTGCTCTTCTATCAGCTTGAATCAGTCGGCCCATTCTCCTCTGACCTCTCGCATCAACAAGGCATTTTCGCCCACAGGACTGCCGCATACTGGATGTTTTTCCCGTTTCACAGCATTCTTTGTAAACCCTAGAAATGGTTGTGTGTGGAAATCCCAGTAACTGAGCAGATTGTGAAATACTCAGACCGGCCCGTTTGGCACCAACAACCATGCCACGCTCAAAATTGCTTAAATCACCTTTCTTTCCCATTCACATTCAGTTTGGAGTTCAGGAGATTGTCTTGACCAGGACCACACCCCTAAATGCATTGGAGCAACTGCCATGTGATTGGTTGATTAGATTATTGCAGTAGTTTGAAAAGGTTGAAAATCACTTGAGACAGTTTTAAAAGTTTGTCTCAGTATTAGCTGGTGGTACAAACGTCTAGACTGAAATATTTGTAAATTAACTCATATGATGTACAACCTGACAAATTCTTGAACATTTAGCTCATGTTCAGTTTGGATTATTGAAACACACTTACGGAGGATCGTAATTGCAGACGAGAATAGTGGCCTTCTTGAAACTTAGACCCTCAACAGTGTCACAGAAGTGAGTAGCACATCCGATTCTGTTGGTGTTTGCCCACACCATCTGTAAAAACAACAGAAACGCATCGTCACATCTGCATAGTAATACTGTGAAAACCAATCAAACGCACAGACTGGAAACTGTGCTTACCTGAGTGTAATGGCCACACATTTTGTTTTTAGGACAGGACTTGTTTTCATAGTTATAATCCACATTTTCCTCAAACCTGGGGTGCAAAGAAATGAGTTGCTTTAATGCTTATAGGTGATCTACATATCACAGATCATTGGTATTAGTTATCTTAATCATTAGTAATTTATTCACTCTAATTTATGTTTTAGTTAAGATAGTTTTCATACCAGCTAACCGTTGCTTCAGTTGCATTAAAAGCTCCAGTGGTGATAAAGAGATTTTCACCCAAAAAGAGTTCCTTAAGGTCAGGGTTGTGTTTCCAGATGCATTTCGCTGCGTAAGCTTCCGCCACCACACGCAGTGTCTCGTTCCACACCTTAAACGACAGAAACAAGTTTGATGATGTTATTTGACTTTGACGTTTGTTAGTTTTGTGACAGCAGAACAATTTATTTTCTGAACTCTTAAAGGAGAACTCCGGCGCAAAATGAACCTTTGGTCTAATTACACATTGCTACCTAGTCAACCGTTATCTGAGATTTGTTTTCATGATTGCCGAATGTAAATAGTTTTATCTCTAAAAACAGTTTAGCCTATAACGCTAGTTCAATGCTAGTATATAGGGCATAGAGTAATGACAAATAAAAATCGCTTGTTATTACCACTAACAAGGCTCAAAATATCCCCACACCAACACGACAGCATAACAAGGGTCCCTACATTCAAACCGAAGCGTTGAGAACTTTGTCAGTGTCCACACAGTTTAATAAGAAGATATTTTATACACACAGTAAATTTCGCGAATACAGGAAGAAGCCATCTTTGAAAAATAGTCTCTACCAGTCGATCTACGAACGCCGATCCAAGTGCGCTGAACTGTGCAGAATCTCATATGATCCGTTGTTTCCAGAAGAAACACAAACACAAACCGTTTACTTCCCTTCAATTTGTACATGTAGACTACTGTTCGCGCTCACCTTATCACCTTTCACATCTCACCAGCGCACTTGGATCGGCGTTCGTAGATCGACTGGTAGAGGCTATTTTTCCAAGATGGCTTCTTCCTGAATTCGCGAAATTTACTGTGTGTATAAAACATCTGCTTATTAAACTGTATGGACACTGACAAAGTTCTCAATGCTTCGGTTTGAATGTAGGGACTCTTTTTATGCTGTCGTTTTGGTGTGGGGATATTTTGAGCCTTTTTAGTGGTAATAACAAGCGATTTTTATGTGTCATTACTCTATGCCCTATATACTAGCATTATACTAGCGTTATAGGCTAAACTGTTTTTAGAGATAAAACTATTTACATTCGGCAATCATGAAAACAAATCTCAGATAACGGTTGACTAGGTAACAATGTGTAATTAGACTAAAGGTTCATTTTGCGCCGGAGTTGTCCTTTAAATAAACCAATGTTGTTTTACATTATTATAATTCTGTATTATGCTTTAGTTAATTAACATTGAGTGAATCTCAGAAACCCTGGTCGTATATCATGTTAAGATCCAAAATAACAAAAAATGAAAGAAAAGGGGAAATATATATATATATATATATATATATATATATATATATATATATATATACTAACAATCAATATCACAAATAAATACAAAAAAATTAAGATACAAATGAAATAAACAGTGCTTTTCATGTAGGTCTATAGTATTAGGATACTGTCACTTTAAGACCTAATGTACGCGTTCAATATAGGCTACTAATATACTGTACACATGCATTTTCTTTTTCTACCATTTACGTTCACTTAAGACATAATCGACAATGTTTACTGGGATACTCGTCGTGACGGGCATTTTGTGACCTAATTTTGTGTGAATTTGTCCATTTGAGTGCAAGAAGAAATGAAAGTGAGCTCAATTTAGTATTCATGCGCTGTCTGAGACTTTCAAGGAACGTGCTTCGGATGCTTAAACTTCCCACACTGTGTGCGAGTAATGAATTGAACAAAACATGTTTCACACAAAACCGAGTGTTTTCCACTGAATCTCCCAATATTTCTGCTTTGAATTTCACCCGTAATACATATATTAGAGATTAAGACAAGATGACCACTTTATCAAAACAATCACACTCAGCATAGTGTTCCTGCGGTCTCGTATAACATTCACATTCCTCAGCTTGTCACACACACACACTACGCAATGGTATTTCATGCATCCACACACACTCCATTCAGTCAAAATGAACCGGACTCATGATGGTTTCTATGTGAAAAGACGCTCTTTATAAATAAAGGATTGTCTCAAGCGTTTACATGACACAGTGGAGGTGTTTCACACAGCAGGTAAGCTTTATCTCAAAGATTAATTTTATATAATAACATTGATACTAAATTACTTTGTGGAGTGATTTATTAAATACTTCATTTAGGATCAGTTTTCATTTGGTAAACCACAATCATGATTACTGCATGACTTAGACTCCCTAGCATTTTAAAGTTATTTGTGCTAATGAATAAGCGTCATGACACAATTACCATGGATATTAATGTGATAATTGTTGTTTACAGCAGTAATGAGACCATTGAAGATATGATTCCAGTGATTGATGGCAGATTATTAGATGCTTTGAGCTCATAAGAGCATCCAGAGACCAACACATCAACAGTCTGAGATCAAACTCAGAAATCACACACATGTGGTTGGGGAAAGTCAACCTGTACACTACCATTATTGAAAAATTTGGGGTAAGTACGTTTTTTTTTTGTTTTTTTTTTAAGTTAAGACATTTTTGTGTGGACTTTTTGTTCAGTAACTCTGAAGGTTTTCACCACTAGAACCAAAGCGAAATATGTTGTGTGCATGTGTTTCTCCAGTCAGGTGCATCTCTTACCACTTTCTGCATGAAGGCGGCGCTGGGCTGAACCTGAGAGCGAAGCTTGTTGTGCATGTCCACGATGGTTGATTTCTCCTTCTCGGTCAGTTGTCCAGCAGCTAAACTCAGAATCGCCCAGATCCCGGCGCTCCAGAGGGCCACGTCCCAATACATGCTGTCTATCCGACCGCGACGACTCTAGATCAGCTTCTTCTCTTGTTCTGAGTTGTTCTCTGCTGTCTTACCCCGTCACTCGCTGTCCAAAATGCCTTCAGAACAGGTAAAAATATCTCTCTCAGAGCTGTTAGTGTGTGTATGTGAGAGAGAACGTAGAACCCCAGAATGAAACTCACACCCTTTTTATCCTGTATTCAAGCTGCCCCTTGGTCACATCTCACATACAGATAAACACACTCTACCGGTTTATTCGTAATACTGGGAATACGTGATTCTGTCCGGCTGTCCAACAAGTCCAACAAGAGGCACTAGGTCTTCAAGGCGTTGAGAAATAATTATGTTTTCGTCACTGGGAATGTTATCAGCTCTGCTTGAGGAATGCCTGAGATAACAGGGATATGATTTGGTTTATCTTGCCTTTGTTTCCATGAAAATCTTCTGTACTAATATTACAGAAGTAATTTCCTTTTGTACCAGGTTCTGCTCTCTCCAGCAAGGATTCACCCTTATATTAGTGGGTACCAGTGATGCGCGGGTCAATGTATAAACAACCCGCAACCGACCGACGTTTTCAACTACCCGCCCGCAACTCGGACCGCAAAAAAAAAAAGTAAAAAAATATTGTACCCGACCCGCTTCCTGACCGCATTTTTAAAAATTAGTAAATGCTCATCGGAGCGTTATTGGGCCATAGACGTGTAACAACACAGCGTCGCAAGAAGACGCGCAGGCCTACACATAACAAAGGCAAAGCCAGCACTTTCGCCATCATCTTTCATTATTTCAGCAAATGTCTTCCACACTTTTACTCTTTTACTATTTTTTTTACTATTTGTCTATTTGCGGAGCTTCCACTCCCCAGTCTTCACCTTTTCTCTTACCGCCTCCATCTCTCTGCAGACTGTAGTGATCATGGCCGGTTCGTGAACGAATCGTTCTTTTGAACCGGTTCTTTTTAGTGAACCGGTCGAACCAGTAAACTAAATCGAACTGAATCGTTCGAAACAGTTCGCGTCTTGCGTCAGTGCTGATCCACAAGTTACTGAAGTTACTCACTTTCAGACATGCCTGACAGTCGCCTACGAATCGAAATAAATCAATATCCTGAATTATATTTTACTCCAGTAACTCCAACAGTTCACTGAACCGAGACATGTGCCACTGTTGAGAGAAGTGATGAGCACGAGCAGCTGATACTGCGTATACCGAACGCACAGGGACAGCGGACCGCGGTTCTCCAATCACTAGTATAGAACCGAGAACTGTTTAGACTGAGCTTGTGTGTTATCTTCGTGCCAGTTATTGCAGCCAATAATGTGTAGGGCTGTATATTTCATCAAACATTGTGTCTTGTACTATATTAATACAAATGTTTAATTGGCATCTTTTTTCAAACGACCCGACCGACCGCGACCCGAATATCATTAAAAACATTTTTGGATGACCCGTAACTGCGGGTAACCGCGGGTGACCGCAGGTACCCGCTCATTTCGGATCAACCCGCGCATCACTGGTGGGTACTTCCCTGCGGAGGGTTACACAACCCAGATCTCCTTTACTGTAAGTGACGCCAGTGAAATTCTTTCCCCCTTTAAAGCTGAGCTGTTAACTGAGTGGATCATTTGATTTAAAGGATAAGGTCTGAATTATTAAAATTGACAACGCAAACTAACTACATTTCAGGAAACAAATTTGAAAACTGTAGTGGTGAGACTTCCACAACACAAATTGCCACAATGCCAAATTATCTTAGATCATCATGACAGAGGAAACAACTTAAAATCGTCAAAAAGAGTAGATGGCACCCAAGGTTTAGATTTAGGCGATTTTTGCGCATTTGTGAGGTCAGGCACTGATGTTGGATCTGGTTCGCAGTCTCCGCTTTAATTCATCCCAAAGGTGTTCTATCGGGACATTGCTTTGTGGTGCACTGGTGCGCTGCCATGTTGGAATAGGTAGGGGTCATCCCAAAACTGTTATTACAAAATTGGGACCATGAAATTGTCCAAAATATCTTGGCATAAAGAGTTGCAACAAGCCTAGGTGCTTGATTTTATACAACTGTCTCCATGAAAGTGATTGGAAAACATGAATTTAATTATTTGGATGGGTGTCCCAATACTTTTGGCTTTGTCTTCTTCATGTGTTCAACGGAGGAAAGAAACTCATACAGGTTTTGAACATTTTACATTTCTTTGTTGTTTACGTGCGTCTTTGAGGGATTGGCATCCGCATGTTAGGGAAATCATTTTCACACGCTTGTCCGACTCTGTTGTATGTGTACCGTGCTGTGTTGGGTAAGTTACTTCAAAAAAGTGCTTAATTACTTCATTAATGTTGTATTTAAAATACTTTTCTTTTTAAAAGCTTTTTAAAACATCTTAGCTTAATTAAAACATACTAATACACACACATCTCATGTTTTTTTGTGTATTTCTCATCAGGTTATGAAGGATCTGTAAGAAAAAATGATGTGGACATAGAAGATCTCAAAAATGAAGTTTATTACAGCATAGAAGTGGCAAGGTACACGAAGCACCTTGGTTTCACTGGCGTCAGAATGAACCCAGAACATCCAAATCTTAAACATTTTACCCTGTTAGAGTTTTACCACTCTTAATGTAAGTGAAGTTGCTCCTGTTGTGACAGCTGTGGTTTCTGTATGTTAATGAAGTTGAGACAGCCCATTGTCACCCATTCTCATTCTGATGTTATCAAGCCAAATGGTGAAGAAACAATATAACTTAATGATACTTGAGCCATTTTTAGGGGATGAACTTATTCTAAACATTTTTGGAGTGGAATCTGGCTCGATGAAACCCTTACAAAACAAGCGCCACCACGATGAGTATCAGTAAATGAAATGTAACGCTTTCTATCTTGGATCCATGACCTGGGTTTTCAGGGACGTTCGGCTCCTCGGGTGGTTGGACGGGATTCCTACTATTCACTGTGAGGAAAAGAGATTGAGAGGAGTGTGTAAAACAAAAATGGGCATAGTTTAGTTATTCATGACCGCTTTCCACAATGTTTTAGTTCATGTTAGCTTTAGGTTGATTTACACTGATAAAGTTTTAACATTACCGCAGATTTTCTCCTCACACACTGGCAGGTTTGCTGGACACTTTGAGCACGGCTGTCCAGGCACGTAAGGATTTTGTCCCCTAAAATTTCCTCTATGGGAATGAAAAATGGAAGGATGGATTTAATAGATATTTCAATTTATTATGTGAAACGTATTTTAATCGGTGGTTCTCAAATGGCTTAAATGTCTTTATTTAAGCTTAAACAGCTAAAAATTTATTTCTAGAGTGAGGAGCCCACAGGGAATGGTTACTGGGCGAGACATCCATCACTATCCTCCGATTATATGCTGACTAATTATGCTGATTATATATATATATAGCTCAAACACGTGATGCAACAATTGTGACCGTCAGAGAGGAAAAGGGAACGACCGCATCCAGAAACGCACAGGTAAAGGTTGAGAACCACTACTTAAGACAGTTTTAAAGCTGTGTTTCAGTATTAGCTGGTGGTATAAACTTCTAGACTGAAATATTTGTATATGAACTCATATGATGTAAAGTTGCAACTTACAGTATACCACAATAAATATAGTAAAACTGGCGATATTCTAGAATAAACACTCTATCTAGAACATTTAGTTCATGTTCAGTTTGGATTATTGAAACACACTTACGGAGGATCGTAATTGCAGACGAGAATAGTGGCCTTCTGGAAACTTGAACCCTCAACAGTTTCACAGAAGTGAGTAGCACAGCCGATTCTGTTGGTGTTTGCCCACACCATCTGTAAAAACAACAGAAACGCATCGTCACATCTGCATAGTAATACTGTGAAAACCAATCAAACACAGAATGGAAACGGTGCTTACCTGAGTGTAATGGCCACACATTTTGTTTGTAGGACAGGACTTGTTTTCATAGTTATAATCCACATTTTCATCAAACCTGGGGTGCAAAGAAATGATTAATGCTTATAGGTAATAGATCTACATATCACAGATCATTGGTAGGCATTCATTCACTCTCATTTATGTTTTAGTTAAGATAGTTTTCATACCATTTAACCATTGCTTCGGTTGCATTAAAAGCTCCAGCGGTGACAAAGAGATTTTCACCCAAAAAGAGTTTCTGAAGGTCAGGGTTGTGTTTCCAGGTGCATTTCGCTGCGTAAGCTTCCGCCACCACACGCAGTGTCTCGTTCCACACCTTAAACGACAGAAACAAGTTTGATGATGTTATTTGACTTTGACGTTTGTTCGTTTTGTGACAGCAGAATCTCGGAAAGCCTGGTCGTATTTCATGTTAAGATCCAAAATAAGAACAAAAAATGAAAGAAAATGGGAAATATATACATATACTTACAAGCAATATCACAAATAAATACAATAGAGCTAAGATACAAAAATAAAATAGTGCTTTTCAGGTAGGTCTATAATATTAGGATACTGTCACTTTAAGACCTAATGTACGCATTCAATATAGGCTACTAATATACTGTACACATGCATTTTCTTTTTCTACTGTTTACGTTCACTTAAAACATAATCGACAATGTTTACTGGGATACTCGTCGTGACGGGCATTTTGTGACCTAATTTTGTGTGAATTTGTCCATTCGAGTGCAAGAAGAAATGAAAGTGAGCTCAATTTAGTACTCATGCGATGTCTGAGACTTTCTAGGAACGTGCTTCAGATGCTTAAACTAATTAATTGATTTCCCTTTCGCATCTTTTTTTTGTGCTTGAATAGTCAAGTAGGCAATTCTTAAGCTTTCATGATGATGCACCTCCAAATTCTCACACCTGTATTGCACAATAAGCTTTGTTTTCTTTCTTTTCAAATCTGACCCAGCATGTTGTTGTTGGTATGATCCACTCTATTGTTGTGTAAATGTAGTCTTTTCCACTGAATCTCCCAATATTTCTGCTCTGAATTTCACCCGTAATACAAATATTAGAGATTAAGACAGGATGACCACTTTATTAAAACAATCACACTCAGCATAGTGTTCCTGCGGTCTCATATAACATTCACATTCCTCAGCATGTCACACACACACACACACTACGCAATGGTATTTCATTCATCCACACACCCACACACACTCCATTCAGTCAAAATGAACCGAACTCATGATGGTTTCTATCTCAAAGAGCCATTTTACATAATAACATTGATACTAAATTACTTTGTGGAGTGATTTATTAAATACTTAATTTAGGATCAGTTTTCATTTGGTATGATTACTGCATGACTTAGACTCCCTAGCATTTTAAAGTTGTTTGTGCTAATGAATAAGCATCAAGACACAATTACCATGGATATTAATGTGATAATTGTTGTTTACAGCAGTAATGAGACCATTGAAGATATGATTCCAGTGATTGATGGCAGATTAGATGTTTTGACCTCATAAGAGCATCCAGAGACCAACACATCAACAGTCTGAGATCAAACTCAGAAATCACACACATGTGGTTGGGGAAAGATTTGCATCATGTACACCCCCTTTGAAAAGTTTGAGGTAAGTAAGATTTGTTCTTTTTAAAGAAAAGATTGGTTGAGATTGATTGTGTACATGTGTTTCTCCAGTCAGGTGCATCTCTTACCACTTTCTGCATGAAGGCGGCGCTGGGCGTAACCCGAGAGCGAAGCTTGTTGTGCATGTCCACGATGGTTGATTTCTCCTTCTCGGTCAGTTGTCCAGCAGCTAAACTCAGAATCGCCCAGATCCCGGCGCTCCAGAGGGCCACGTCCCAATACATGCTGTCTATCCGACTGCGACGACTCTAGATCAGCTTCTTCTCTTGTTCTGAGTTGTTCTCTGCTGTCTTACCCCGTCACTCGCTGTCCAAAACGCCTTCAGAACAGGTAAAAGTATCTCTCTCAGAGCTGTTAGTGTGTTTTCCACCCTTTTTATCCTGTACTGAAGCCGCCCCATAATCATTTATACATCTCACATACACATAAACACACTCCACTGGTTTATTCGTAATACTGAGAATACGTGATTCTGTCCGGCTGTCCAACAAGTCCAACTTGAGGCACTAGGTCTCCAAGGCGTTGAGAAATAATTGGGTTTTAGTCACAGGGAATGTTATAGCAGCTCTGCTTGAGGAATGCCTGAGATAACACGGATATGATTCGGTTTATCTTGCCTTTGTTTCCATGAAAATCTTCTGTACTCATATTACTGAATTTCCTTTTGTACTACGTTCTGCTCTCTCCGGCGAGGATTCACCCTTATATTAGTGGGTACTTCCCTGCGGAGGGTTTACACAAACCCAGATCTCCTTTACTGTAAGTGACGCCAGTGAAATTTTTTCCCCCTTTAAAGCTGAGCTGTTAACTGAGAGGATTATTTGATTTAAAGGATAAGGTCTGAATTATTAAAATTAACAGAACAGTTGAGTTGAGCTGTTCCTTTTGCCCTACAACTTGAGTGACAACTTTACAGGTGTTTACAGGAGCTGGTGTTTAAGTTTTAAGCCTCCTCATTTATTCATAATTATGAAGGTGTGTAGCTTTTGCTGACTGTGGTGTGTCTCCTTATGAAAATATCACGCCTATTGTTTCAGACCCATATTGCCCTGACTGACTCATATTTAAGGAACTGGTGGAAACTTACCCCAGAGTTAATTTTCCCCGGCATAGCTATTAACAGCTACCTCAGAGACCACATTTCTGAACATTTTTCCAAATATCTTCTTTTCTGTTCAACAACATGAGGGTGAGTAAATGATGACAGAATTTTAATTTCTGAATTTCTTTGCCGTTGACGTGCGTGTCTGAGACCTGGTATTAAAATGCGGTCTGTATCCAGATAAGTTATCCGGATAATAAGTACCAGTGTTGTAGTCGAGACCACCTCACTCGAGTCCGAGTCGACACCTAAACCAGAGAGAGTCGAGTCCGAGTCAAGACCGAGTCCATAGAGAGTCGAGTCCGAGACCAGAGACGGTCGAGTCCGAGTCGAGACCGAGACCAGTGAGGGTTGATTACCTAATTTACTTTTATTTACTTAGAGAAATCCTTTTTTTTTTTTTTTACTGAATTTACTTAGAGTTTAAAAATATGATCAGTTTAGGGTAAAAAGGCCACATAGTAGGTGGTGTTAAAAGTAATTTTATTACAATTTGTCATGCGCAGTTGCACACTAGAAAATCACCAATCACTGGGCGTGTCAATCAATTTAAAGAAATATTTTATTAACATACATTAATAATCATGAAAAATATTTTTAATTGAACTCGAGTGGACTCAGGAATAATTCCGAGTCCTAAAAAAAAAATGTTCGAGTACGAGTCAATTCCGAGTCCAAATGGACACGAGTCCATGACAAGACCAAGACCATTAAAATATGGTCTCGAGACCGAGTCTGAGACGAGTCCGAGTCTCGAGTACTACAACACTGATAAGTACCGATTCACACCTGGCCACATAAATGTGTTTTTGCAAAACGGATATAAATCCGATCTTCAACTCCCGCGTTATATGCAGATTTAATGGATTGCACGCCACCAAAAGCAACAGATATGAGCTGCATTTTATTGATCATCAGCTAATTTCCAAATCAAAGACATCAATAAGAGATTACTTTCACTTTTATTTGCGATGTTTGCACGTTGGCTTGATGAATAGACGCTCAGCTGCTCATCTGCGGTGATGCGTGTCGCAGTAGCGCCGTCATATCTGACTATAACATGACATATAGCCAATATAACACGCTCTCATTCGTGTATTTTTTAGCATTTTTGGGAGGAGTAAAATATATTCATATGTGGTTTCTACAACCAGATTGCGTTTACACCTAGTAAAGATCCGAACACAATGCGAGCCAGACTACCTCCAGATGTGGCAGGCAGATCCGATCACAACGCATTTATTATTATCCGGGTAACTTATCTGGATACAGATCACATTTTAATACCAGGTGTAAATAGGTTCTGATAGTGATTGGGATCCTCTTGAGCTAATTTTCCCACACCTGTCAGTCTCTGCTGTGCGGCTCATGATGTGTCCCGTGTTAATGACCTAATGGATTGTGTCTAAACTGAACATGCCTTCTCTTATCGACCGTAGCTCTCCAGTGATGAGTTGTAGGCTACTAGAAAGTTTTTACTGCTGCTTTTGAAAGGGAAGGGTTGATCTTTCTTGTGCTGAACTAATTTATTTATTTTACTTCTGTAGGGTGTTGCTCTAGGCGTGGACCATTTTGCTGTTCAGAAACTCCTTTTCATTTCCAGATGTACAGGCATAGCAACGGCAGTCTCCACAACACTGCACATGTGCAAGGCCCTCGTCTAATGATGTATTGCAGCACTGCACAAAAATGCACCAAAATCCCCCATATTTTGAACCTTGTTTGTGTTTTAAAAATAATGTCACTTGTCATATACATCAAATATCTTAATAATACGTACGTATGCAATAATTTGTTTATTGGACAGAGATGCTTAGAGATGAGAAAACGAACAGCTCATCTGACCAAAAACACAGCTGGATCTCTGCTTTGTGTCTCTCACATCACTCATCCACGTTTTGCAGTTTCAAGTGGATCTTCATTTTAACTGCTTGAAATGTGGAGTGGATT
Organism: Pimephales promelas; assembly: GCF_988280905.1. Lineage (NCBI taxonomy): Eukaryota > Metazoa > Chordata > Actinopteri > Cypriniformes > Leuciscidae > Pimephales > Pimephales promelas. The sequence continues at coordinate 29,370,789 of NC_142788.1, read as the reverse complement.
TAATGCCCACAGGTAATCATTTAATGTCCACATCTAACCTGTTGAAAAAGGTGAATTGATTGTAATTATAATATTATATGCAGTGACATATTTTTTTTTAAATTAGACACACACTCACACACATGGTAATGGATATAACATTGTTGATGGTTGGTCTTGGCAGAATAAATATGCTGCTGCAGAGCAAGTACTGGACATGTTATGCCAACACACACACACGCTGCTGTTAGAAAGGAAGATATGCTGCTGCTGTACAATATAGCGTACATTAATTATCCGTAGCAAATCTATTCTGTAAAAAAATAATTTTTACCTAACTACAGGCAGCTGTGCCAGCATCATACACTCTTAGAAGAAAAGGTTCTATATAGAACCTTAAAAGGTTCTATCAGTGCTACGTATTTGGAACCCCTAAAGTTCTATACACTCTTAAAAAAGGGTTCCTCTGGGTTCTATATAGAACCCTGGGGTTCCATACTTGGCCAATAGAACCTTTTACCAATATAGAACCATTTTGGAGTTCCAAATATGAACCATTTCTAGTTCTAAATAGAACCATTTCTTCTAAGAGTGTACTGTAAAAATAATACAGTGTGTTACTGTTTTTGAAACTAACAGATCAATACTGTATTGTTAGCTACTGTATAAAACTTTAATTTAACAGCTATATGCTCAAACACAAAAACAGTAACACACCGTATAGACACAGCTGCCAGTAGTTTACTGTTTTTTGTACAGGATTATTTTCTTTACAGCTGGGGAAAGTGGAGGGTTTCTCAAACATTTTACGTCTGTGTAAATTGTATAGATACGATTTCAGCAATTTTGAGCGTACAAGATGATCATTTTGAAAAGTATAAAAATCTTTATTTATTTTTTAGAAAATGAGCAATGGTTTGGCTATATCAGACCCTTATTCCTCGGCTGGGATCGTGTTTGAAGCGCCGCTGAAAGTGACATTTGGACCTTCTACCTCATTGAAGTCACTATATGGAGAAACATCCTGTAAATTTTTCCTCCAAAACCTTAATTTCTGTTCGACTGAAGAAAGAAAGACATGAACATCTTGGATGACGTGGGGGTGAGTAAATTATAAGGACATTTTAATTCTGATGTGAATATAGGGCAGGGCAGTTTATATAGGGTCATTATAAACAGGTCAGTTTATATAGGGTCATTTGTTCAGCAGGTTTATGTAAGCTTCATTATGATTGCATCATCTATGACTTAAGTGCCTAAAACCAAATTTGTGCCACACCTGACAATTTTTGCACAAAAATACAGTTATGACACCACAACAGATGCAGTGAAGATGTCATAAATTAACAATAGCTGCTATTATGTCAATATATATGACCCAGGGGATAAATAGCAAAACTAGAGCCAATCAACAGTTTTCATTCTCAATGACCCAGAATAACGTTTGACAACATTTATTTTAAAGCATTTTGGCTGTAAACCAGTGTTTTTTATTAAATAAAATGTGTAACATAATGACAGGAATATCAGCTATTTCAAAACAAAAAAAATTTGAATGAATTTTTTTATAATTAATTTTATTTTTAGGAAAGCAAAAAGTGCAATATTACCTGTCCAAACTGTCCAAAACAGAGAAATTTGGCAAGTTTTGAAATGAAGAAAAACTAATTACCCTTTAATTAAACTGGAACTTGAACTGAACATGTCAAGATGTCTTTAAATGAAAGTGATTCAGAAGGGTGGAGAGCATTTTACCCAGCATCCTTCACTCATGATGAATCACATAATATACTCTAAAAATTGCTGGGTTGTTTTAACCCAACTTTGGGTCAAATATGGACAAACAAAGCAAAGTTTTAACCCAACGTTTGGGTTTGTCCATATTTGACCCAAAGTGTACATTAAAGTGAGTGTACATTAAAAAGACTTCACAAATAACATGATGTGATGTCGCCTGATGACTTCACATGTCAGTGCCTGCTATTAACAATGTGTGCAACATTATTTAACATATTGATATTCAACTGATGTTACAGGGCAGTTGCTCAGAGTTGCAGTTGGGTTGTTATTGTGAATAGACTGTTCTGGTCGCCTTTGCTTTAAGTGTAGAAACATGGGAGAGCAGATCCAGATGTGCTGGGAGGGGAGCCGGAGCTCTCTCTAGGGAACCTTGATTTCAGCAGCTGTAAATCACCATTGAAAGCCAACACGCAACCACAGAATGTTCTGACCGAGAACTGATTTGGTCAAAGAATCTGATCAAAACAAGTTCTTTATGATGTCATGTCTGGGTAAAAAAATAGGGAAAATTATGTTTAACAATAACTTCTACTGTGAGCTATGATGATATTTGCTTCAGGCTATGAACTTTTACATACAGTATGTAATCAACATTTTAAAAGAGTAGTTTTATATTTCTTCATAGTTTTTAATTCGATTATGCTGTTTGCAATGCTTCATGGGATTGTAGTTCTTTCCCTCACAAAAGGTCTGTATTTTTGTTTGATTTTCAAAAATCGTTTTTGCTTCAAATCAAAGTTTGTAGAGTTGTTATTCTCCTCGCTGGTTGGCTTGGTTCATGGCTTTATTACTTTTTTTTAAAGAAATTAATCGTAAAAAATACTTGTTGCAATCTATTTTCCTACACGCCCAATGATGCTTTGTTGAGACTGAGTAACTTCTGTTTAAGTGATAAATCAAAGTCATTTCCGTCATTGTGACTGATAATGAATACTATACTTACCTGCTTTATAACCGTTCCAGCAAACACTGTAAATTCGAAGTGAAAAGGGGAGATCATTACATAATTTGTAAAAAAAAAAGCGTGATTTGTTTACAGTAAATCTGTGTTTCAGTCACCAAACCGGAAGTGCCACCTGTAAACTAAAACGCAATAGGCTTGTTAGGAAAAAGGTGGATAGACCTGAAATGTTGTTTTGTTTTTAGTTTCTAATTTACACTGAATTCCTTTAAAATATTTGCCAATGCATTTTGCCTTGTCATTTGGATACACTAACGTTACCATTCAAAAGATTGGTGTAGGCCTAAGTAAGGATTTATCTGCAAATAATAATAATAGTTTTATATAATTTTAAAAATAAATGAATAGCTACTTTAATTTAGCAAAGTCAAATTAAATTGGCCAAAAAAGGCAGTAAAGACATTTATGAAGTTACTAAATGTTTACAAAAAAGTTATTTATAATAGCCTAAGCGCAGTTCTTTTGAACTTTCTATTCATCAAAGAATCCTGAAAAGAAAATCACAGTTTGCATGAAAATATTGTGTTTAACCTTGATAACAATCATAAATGTTTCTCGAGCAAATCATCATATTAGAGTGATTTCTGAAGGATCATGTGACTCTGAAGACTGGAGTAATGATGCTGAAAATACAGCTTTGATCACAGGAATAAATTACATTTTAACATTACAACAGAAAACGGTTAATTTAAATGCAGCAATGTAAAATATTATTACAATTTAGCGTATTTTCGATCAAATAAATGCAGCCCTGCTATAATTAAAAAAAACTATATTTTAGACTATATATATATATATATATATATATATATATATATATAGTCCAAATTACAAAAAGCTGAATGTTTCTTGATTTATTTTAAAATATAAAAATTTTAGAACTAAATATATAGGCCTACATATATATATATATATATATATATATATATATATATATATATATATATATATATATATATATATAGTCCAAATTACAAAAAGCTGAATGTTTCTTGATTTATTTTAAAATATTAAAATTTTACAACTAAATATATAGGCCTACATAACATATTACTTTTCAAATATTTTAAAGGTTAGATAATTCAGGTAAAAATTTAAGCAAAAGTGAAAAAAAAAACCAATGTTAATTTTAACATGCACCTATTATCCAGCTTATGATCTCCACTGGAAATGTCCAATCTAATATTTTTAAACAATGATTTTGACCGATGATTTTTCTGAGATATTCTCCATGCTCCTGTGCTTTCATGTCTTCTCCTGTAGATGTCTCTGTTGGACTAACACACACTAAAGGAAAAGGTTTCCAACCGAAATCCTTCCTACAGCAAATCAAAAGTGCTTTACAGGCTAAAAAAAAAAAGAAACTATAGACAGTAGACCCAGTTAAATACATAAATATATATTTTATATAATTTTGTTATAGCCTGAACCGTTCCCCAGTTGACGCAGGAACGCATGAAAAAAACATGATTTAGCTATTATGTTTTCCACTTTTGAGTCGTAATAAAGGCTAATGTTTAAAGGACCTTATTGCATGTACTAACTACATCTGCAGTTAGTTTTTTTATTACTCACAAATTAAAAAACCCTGATGTAACTAAAGCTAATGCTGATCTTTGTGGTTGTGTTTGTTCTTCTGTTAAAGCTGAAGGACTGCCGTAGGGCATGAGGGATGTATATTAAGTTCATGTATTGATGAAATGCCAACAGTTGTAGTTTTAGCAGGCGGTGTGGGATTAAGTCACAGTTGGTTAAAGTGGATGCAGAGAAGTTAATTCAGGCTAATCCCAAAACCGAGAGTGTTAGGGGTTAATCATGTTGGGACGGGAGACACTAACGTTACACGAATCGTTAACGTTACGATTGCCAAAAAGATCAATGCGCACTATAATGATTAGTCTAAAAATGATATTTTTTTCAGGTTTGTGATTCACGTTTTTTTATATCGCAGGATGATTCATGCAAGTCACGTTACCACTTTAATTTGACGTCATTAATAATATTTTCTGACTGGATTATTTTTCAGTACAAAAGAAAGTGACTTGGCTTTGTATCTGTGATGAAAGCGAAACGTAAACATATCTTGGATTTAACAAACTGACAAACAACGTTAGCACCAAAACAGTCAGTATTTTCTCTTTAATGGTTATTCCAGCACATTGACTTTAATAAATAACCATTTTGTTCGATATAAACCTGATTACACCCGAACTCAGGCAGGTCATCGATCACATAGCTACCATACACTTGATCCCGTATCCTGGTAAATCAATGACCGGGTGGAATGTCATTTGTTAAACAAAAGCCAAGAGCCGATTCCTCAAAGTTATACTTCTGTTTGCGTTTGCTGATAGGGAAGGCAGTAAAGTATTTCCCCTCAAAGAAAAGAGCATTTGTTCAGTTCTACTAATAAATGCATATCACAATGACAACGTGACAACGCATGAATCACAAGTTTGACGCTTGAGAGTTTTGAGGAAAGAGTCATCTGGCCTAGAATTATTAGGCTACATATTTTAATTATTACAGGTCTTTTAACATGGTTTTGTAAGTGTAAAAGTTACTTGCATTTCGAAGTGAAACTTTCATTTTTAGGCTAGGCTATCTCTTCATACTTTGTACTTGAATTAATTCTGGAATTTCATGAATGGAATTCAACTGTCTAGAAGTGCAGTAGCCTATAGAACATAAGAAATGTGGACTTTTCTTTCTTTTTTTAAGCCAAATTAGCATCCACACTTGCTTATTAGTCACTTAAAAATTAGATTGGGGAAAAACGTGATGAGGTTATATGACCATAATCCTGAGGTATTATTGTTACATTCTGTATATTGTTTTAAGGTGATTTTTTTCGGTAATGTTTACGACACAAGCCGTGTTTACTGTAAACTTTTGTTTACACATTTGTCTCGGGTGTTCAGCCAATCAGCTGCGGCTTTGTGTGTGACGCATGCGCAGATGAGCTCAGCTGAGCTGCGCTGTTGAGTCTCGCGCTCTCTGACTGGTTTACTTCAGAACAACCGAGAGAGACACTCAGGTGAGCGACTACAATTCCTTACGGACAGGTAAGACTTTAACTGCCTTTTGACGGGTATTTTCAGACTCTTATAATGACAGCGTGTCGCACCTGCCTTCATTGTAAAATAAAAAGTTTGAAAGCTTAACTGTCGCAGCGTAAATTTAGGTGACAGGTTAGCCTACCTGTGTGTCAATAGCAGTTTTTAATGTCCACTATCATGGCAGTAGGAGTTTGTGTGACAGATCTCAAATCCCTGTTCACATACAATTTTTTTAAGACACTTAGGCTAATGTAGGATATTATTGCTATTTGTGTTTGTAAGTGAAAGACTTAATTTCATAATTAAATATAGTTAGAAATTAACATTTTGATTTAATAATGTGTTTAAAAATATCATAACTGCTTAATCAGTTAATTTGGATATTCTCGATTTTGTTTTTTTGTCAGGGCCATGTATATAGGTACAAGTGAGTTACTACTAAATATTTGTTACATTTTATATTTGCAAGAATAACTGGAAATTACACTGCTATAAGTCTGATATAACGAACTCAAACTTTTGCTGGGAAACATTTGCATTGCATTTGATGGTTCCAGGATTATGCTCATTTGTTGAATACGTCTGATGAAGCCAAAAGCATGTTTTATTTAGTGTTCAGTGCCCCAGACAGCTAACAGCCGAGGGCCAGTCATAAATCTTTCCATGTCGTGTTGTTAAATGGGTGCTGTGTATAAATTATGGGTACACTATATCTAATTATGCAAACAGAGAGGTCTGCAGATTTCATGTGTGCTTTGCATGTGTATTCGGACTATGTGTGTTGATTCTAAGTAAATGATTGGCCAGGACCTGCAGATGACAGGCCTTCATGTCATAGGCCCGTATTTCACTTTTTTTCTCTCTCGTTTTGTCACATAAAGCTTGTTGAACTTTGTATGATAGTGCAATTATGTAGAAAATCAGTTGTTTGGGACAACTGTCAATTACACAGCTCAGCATCATTATGCTAAAATACATAGACATAATAAATACATTGTATTTATTATGTCTATGCTAAAATATACGACTACGCACGTACAAAACTTATGCACTCAACTTATATTTTTTTATCTAATATTAAGTCATCCTCAAACTACGATGGAAACACATTCACTTTGACACACGCAAAAAAAAAAGCTCATGTGACTTTGCCTCAGCAGAGGCTGTGATTGGATAACTGGACTAACCAGCGGACCAATCACATCACAGCATCTCAAATGTTGGTTTTGTCGTTCTAAAATGCGCGAGACGAAGTCTTTTATCAGAATTATTTAGTTTAATTTCTCATTTTCTCTCCCAGAAGCGTCTTCCACGATTGCGTTCTCACCGAACACAAGAGATCATGACGGCGTTTATTGCGTTTCGTCTTTCACCATTTATGATGGAGATTGCATCAACTTCCATTTTATTACAGATGTATTGCGCCAATTTCCCTAAAAGTGTTGATTTTGTTCTTTTGAACACAAGATGGAAATGCTGCTATAAACAAAAAATGTTTTGTAAATTTGCAACTTTAGATGGAAATAGACCTTTAATCAGTTTCTCTCGTCCTCATTACATGCCTAAAATGAAGTTACAATTGGCTGTGAAACGTTCAATTAAATTTAAACAAATGCTGATTTATAGTGGTTCTACTTGGACACAAAAGTCTTTGTTCCGAATCTATTTTAAACTGCCACTCCCTCAAATACACAAACGTGTTTGTGTGTGGGCTCAAGGGCAAACCCAACGATAGGCCGCAGAACCTGATTGCCATTTAAAAGGATCATTAAGCTCAGTTGTCACATTATATCTGATTTCACTTGTTTGCATTTTAGTCATAGGCAAAGTCACACATTCCCAAGCCGAAAAGGCAGGGAGATTTTATTAATACGTGAATAAATTCTGTGAACAGCTGGAATTTGCAGCAGATGCAATCAGGCACAGTGGCATTCCAGTGCGAACGCAGCTTTAGGTGTCGGCCCGAAGCCATCGTTGTTTCTCTCACGGAGTCACGGAGAAGAAGGTGTGTGTTCTCATAATTACCTCACCTCAACGGGGCAGAGCGAACTGAAATATGCTGAACAACTTGAAAACTTTCACTGTGACAATGCTGGGATTCACACTCTTATCACGTTTCTCGAGGCAATGCTGTCATTTGGGTTTCACTGCTGTCATTTGCTGTCTCTCGTTTGCTCTAGAGTTTCTCGGCAAGTTCATTTTTTTAAGGATTAGAAAAATTAAATGTGGGGTCTGTTTCAAAACCTAGTGAGCCATTCACATACAGCAGAACTCATTTACATGATATACACTACTCTTCAAAAAGTTTGGGGTCAGTAAGATATTAATACTTTTAATCGGCAACTGATCGAAAGTGACACTAAAGACATTTGATAAAGATTTCTGTTTCAAGTAAATGTTGTTCTTTTGAACTTTCTATTCATCAGAGAATCTTGAAATACAATTCATCACGGTTTCCACAAATATATTGAGCTGCAAATAATAACAATAATCATTTCTTGAGCAGCAAATCATCATATTAGAGTGATTTCGGAAGGATCATGTGACTCTGAAGACTGGCGTAATGATGCTGAAAATTCAGCTTTGATCACAGGAATAAATGACATATTATCATATATCTTATCACAATATTACAGGTTTTACTGTAGCTTTGATCAAATGCAGCTTTAGTGAGTTTGCGAAAACATTTAAAAATCTTACCAACCCCAAACTTTGGAACGACAGTGTATTTTAATTGTTAGTCTTTGTAAACATTATTGCACAACGTTATGCTTTAAAAATCTTTTTTTTTTAAAAACTAGCACTGCACTTTTTCTTTTGGAGAAAGCAGTCCCACAATGCATTGTGATTAACTCAGTGAAAAAATAATATAGGCCTAATTATAATATAATATATAAATTAAAATAATAAAGGCCTTCCGATGTGAACTGTGAAGCGATGCTTTCGTATAAGAAAAATATCAATATTTCAAACTCTATAAAGTAAAATAATTAACTTCCGGCCAAACGAACACATGGATTTGACTGAGTAATGTGACGTACTGCTGATATTTACACTACGCCATTACACAAGTTTCGTAAGTTGAGCTTTAGGCCCAAGTAGACTGCATATGGCCGTTTGGCTGGAATATTTAATTAAAAATGAATATTTTTCTTACACAAACGCATCGCTTCACTTCAGAAGGCCTTTACTAACCTCCCAGAGCCGTTTGAGAATTACAGATAAAAAACTTTGTAGGCAAACTTTAAGTTGGCATGATAAAGCCTAGTCAGAAAGTTTGAAGAAGTTTTTAGTTTTAACTATTATAAGCTTTAGTTTAGTAGTTTCAAAAGTTTAGAAATATTAGATAGAATTAAATGCGTCTCGGTGGATTAGAAATAGTAATGGCAGCTTATGGAGTCTAAGTGACCTTTGCAAGGAGTTAGAAAGAAAGAAAGTTTAAAGAACTTTTATAGACTTCAAAACAGTAACAGGCATTCACTGCCATTATAAAGATAGGAAGAGCCGGGACATTTTTTTAAATATAACTTTGTATTCGTCTGAACGAAGAATGTTATTTACACCTAAGGCTTGAGGGTGAGTAAATCATGGGCTAATTTTCATTTTTGGTTGAACTATCCCTTTAAGTAATACTTTTTTTAACAATATGGGCACATTGTGTTCTCAGGGCGTGGGTTTCATTCAGTGTGGTTTGCTTCTGAACAGGTGTGTCAAACATGCTTATATTCATGCATGTAGCGCTTGGGTGGATGCAGTTTACCTCCAGGTATTTAGTGAACGTCTTAGCCATCTGTGCTTAGAGATTCATTGATAAACTAATCGATTCCCAGCCTGTGCAAATCATGCAATATGTGCAAATCATTGTCAGAAGGGTTGCCAGGTCTGTGTAACAAAACTGTGGACATTAGGGATAAACAATGCTAAATGCAAACACACAAATGCAACTTGTGCATAGTTAGAAATAGGCTTCCCAACACCGGATGTCAAAAGCTGTGTGTCCTCCAGGTAAACTATAGTATTTTAGCATAAATGTATCTTCCATTCAGTATAATTTAGTCAAATTATACAGATGCAAACATCATTCCGGCATGGGAGGCTGGGGCTAACAAGGAAGCTTAATCAGTCACTAATTTTGAAATTTGAATGGTAAAATACTGGCATCCAAGCTGACGTTTTCTTACCGTAAATTTCCTATGTTTTGTTTACATTGTTTTTTGCCGGTAAATTTAAAACGGATAAAAGGTTACAACCATATTTTTTTACGGTAAAATACTGGCAACTACAGCTTCCGGTATTTTACCGTAAATTTCAGGTTTTTTTTACGGTGTATACTCACTAACATCTCGAGGCTAGGGGAGTGAGGTTAACCTCCATTACATATGACATGCTCTCATCCCCAAAAACCATGAGCAAAACTATGCAAGATGAAATCAAATTCGACCCAGACTATGTTAAGTGTTTGTGAGCTTGAGTCTGTGCTAAACTCTTGACTGCTTAATTTTAACAGTGTATATCACTATTCATATCTGTACAGTGTGACGTTTGAGTCAATCCCTCTTTTTTACCAAGATGATCCCAATACATTGGACATTCCCCAACAGAAAAATGCTTTGGCGGTAAAGTAATGTTATGAGATGGGGAATATACCATCTCTACCATCGCTTCGCCGCATTCAAAAATCCTCTCCCGTGGCCTCATTGGATAATAAAGTGTCCATCGAAAGCGGGTACTTATCGCTTTGTGTTTTTCTAGTATACTACTCTGTTGGTGTACTGTTTTCAGCATCCTAGATGGGATTTATTCAATTTTGGTCTTTTTTGGCTCAATTATTCAAAATTGAGAATTATTCAATGCTTGTGTTTTCTTGTAAAACATACTCCAATAATCTAAATTTGTCAAATGAAAAAATCATTTTTTACATCCTGTGTGATTTTCATAGTCCTATACAATGGTATTTATGTAATACTCCATAGTAGTGTCCAAAATACCATGACATCATATCCTATAATGGTTGTGTATTTTTAGTAGTGTTTGCATTGTAAGTATTACCTCCTTATAAGTTATCTGATTATGTATTTGTTTATGTTTTTATAGATTGGGCCTCTATTTGCCATCATTAAACAAAGCTCCTTGAAGACCCGTGTCACTACCTGACTCGCACTTTTTGTGCGATGCCAAAAAGTGACACCTGGCCAGGGGGCGTTGCCGTTGAATCTGTGTCTGGTATGGACAGTGCAGAAAGCTGTGATAGTGTGCTCAGCATCAACTCTGGATTTGTGAGTATCAAGACATTTTTTAATTTTCTACAATATCTTAAAGTGACAGTTCACCCAAAATATAACACCCACTGACTCATTCATTCATTGATCCTTACACAACTGGAGCCTATCCCAGTTTCTACTCACTGACTCACCATCAACTAATTCCAAACCTGCTTTTGCAGTTATTTTATCCATTAATTTTCCATACAATAGTGTTCACACCTAGCCTGACTTCATCATACTCATTTTCTAATAAGAAAATGAGTCTGATACCGCTCCGTTGGGCTTTGATTATGAGGCGCGTCTTAACTGAGCCAGGAAAAAAAAAAACTCTGCACTCAATTGGATAGTCGGTAAACCTACAACCAATCAGAGCAACGCAGTAAGTCAACTCCTTTGCATAGCGCAGTTTTCAACTACAGAACTTACTTATTTTAGAAGTTAAATAAACAATTGTTGCTTCTTTTACTTCTCCATGAGTGCGACCAAAGGAGAAACCACAACGACCACAGGCTTTTCATTACGTCCCATCTTCTTAGCGACCGGCAGAGCCAGCTGATAAGTTACACTTTTCCCGAATCATGTTGGAAGGACGCCAAAAATATCTTTCCGATCGACAAATGCCTTGATTGCAGTTCTCTGTTCGCCTATTAAAATTAATGCACTGTCGATTTATTTTACAACAGAGGCGACAGTGGAATCTATACATCTCAATTTTCCAGCTGCAGTCATCTCTGAGGGAAATTAGTTAAGCGCTCTTTGATAACGTGATGATTACGTCCTTGCAGATCATCTGTCAATCATCGTATAAAGCCCGCCCTGGCAATTTGACTGGCCCGATCATTTCTTGTCTGATTATAATTACTCCTTAATGGAGCGAGTCCAGACCGAACTTCCCGACCAAAAAATGTTGTGGGCGGAGTTCGGGCTGGCATCCAGGCTAGTTCACTCCTGTTATGCTCCGAAAAAGACAAAAACACCATAAAAGTACTCCATATGACGGATTGAGTATGATACAAGGGCGAGTAAAATTGTAATTCTTTGGGTGAACCCTTTTGATTTGTCTGTCTCTGCTCCTTGTGAATGTTGGCAGTTAAAAAGTTGAGTTTTTTTTCTCAACACAGCATTCATTCATTTACAAAAAATAATTAATATTTGCTGAATAAAAGTATTGATTTCTTTTAAAAAGCACACTTTTCTTTGTGTGATAGAGTGATGACAGTCTGGAGTACCTTTCTGTTGAGGAGAGAGCATGTCTCATGTTTCTTGAGGAGACCATTGAGTCTCTGGATGTAGAGCAAGACAGCGGATTGTCTAACGACGAGCCTGATGGCCTGTCTAATGGTTTGGAAGGAAAAACTGCTCATCACATACCCATCTACCAGAACAATACTGAGGGTAAGCATTGCCACTAGAAATATCAAGAGTTTATATCCACACATACGAAGTGGTCTGTTTTAACAATGGCTCATACAGTAAATGTTCACTTTCAGTGCTATCAGCCCATGAGGATCCAAACAAAGTGATCGGAAGAGATCATAAACCTTCTCCGAAGTACCTTGTGCCAACTCCATTGCTCCTTGCCAGTGGGAATGCAAAGATAATCAGCAAACCAATGGAGTCATCTCACATAGAAGTACCAGTGGCATGCATTGATGTGCCTGAGGGGTTCAGATCAAGCCCTAACCATCAAGAACCTGGACGGACAGTTTCCGTAAAAGCTGCCTTGGAAGTAGCAACTGCTAGACGAAGAATTGGACCATCAAGGGATGTAGAGGACAGGCCACCTTCTTTCATACCTGAACCTCCAGTTAGAACAAGTTTGCCTAGTGACTCTAAAGCCAAAGATGGCATTCATAAGAGTTTGGATGTGATGTCTCAGCCGAAGCAGCAGAAAGTTTCCTCAGAGGTGCCGCTGGAATTCATTCCTCCACCCTCAGACTTCATGGATGAACCGGATTTAAGCCGCACTTATTCACCACCACCTCCTCCTGCTTACGATGGACCACCAGAATGGATTCCCGAACTCCCCAAAATGGAGTCGCATGTTTCTGGTGGATCCATCAAACCAACTGAAGTGACCAAATCAAGGAGTGAAGACCCAGAAACGTCAAAAGGGCCATTATCCCACAATGAGATTGAAAACCTGCACAAGAAGGCCTCCGTGAAGAAAGCATCTCACTTGACACCGATAACGATAGCGCAACATACTGTGGCAGACAAACCGATGACACCTTCACCATCTTCAGAACATGTTCCTGCGCCAAAAGAGTACGGCGACCCCAAAAGCCCACCAGCTGTGGCGCCCAAACCCAAGAAACTCCCATCAAATATCACCTTCAAAAGCCACAAAGACAGCGGGAGCACGCATTCGTTGATTTCGCAGAGCGAGCGCACTCAGATGGATCCTCAGAAGATCCGAATGGAGGCTTTGAAAAAGTTGGGCCTGGTGAAGAACGAAGAGGTAACAGGTCCAAGCGTCTCTCCCTGCCAATCGCCGAAGTTCAGAGCTAAAGCTCGTCAACAGTCTCCAGCACCTGTTGAACCCGTGCAAGAATTATCTAGACTATCTGAAAATCCCGTACCAGGGGACATGCAACTACCTTTACATACTCTAAAGCACCAGGAAGCTAAAACCAGGGAAGGTTCTTTGAAGCAACCAGTAAGGTCCTACGAGATCAAATCGGCAACCCTGGAGCGCACAGGACCTGGAATGGTCATTGAACCTGCGCCACAGATGACAAACCCAGACAGGAGCCATGTTGAGTTATCACCAGGTCAGTTACAAAAGACTCCTGCTCGAACTCCTTCTGTATCTAGACTATCTGAAAGTCCCGTACCAGGGGACATGCAACTACGTTTAGATACTCTAAAGCACCAAGAAGCTAAAACCAGGGAAGGTTCTTTGAAGCAATCAGTAAGGTCCTACGAGATCAAATCGGCAACCCTGGAGCGCACAGGACCTGGAATGCTCATTGAACCGGCGCCACAGATGACAAACCCTGACAGGACGCATGTTGGGTCGTCGCCAGCTCAGTTACGAAAAACTCAACCTCGAACTCCTTCCGTAGGGAGTGCAAAGGACTTTGGTATTGGCCATCAGGCTGATGATTCAACCAAATCGCTCCACGCTGCTGCGGTTCAGCCAGGCAACGATGCCCAAAAGTTGCCCCGCTCCAATGGAATAAGCGTGATGATCTCTCCGCACGGTCAAAATGGCGAGAACCGGCGGGAAGCCTTGAAGAAACTGGGATTACTGCGGGACTAATAGATGGTGCTAATGGCCTTTCGCTGGGAACTTATTTCACAATTAATTCTGGACCGTTGGACAGTTGTTTTTGCACCGTTGAAAGCATTGAAAGGAAGAATGCTGAAAATGTCTCACATGACATGGACATAATTTGTGATGCTTTTGGTTTCGACTTGGTGGTCGATTTGCTTCCTTAACCTGCTTAAGTAATTAACACAGTTTAATATATGCACTTTCTTCTGAGTGGTTTTGGTAAGGCTACGTCCGCATGAATCTGGATAAATTTGAAAACTGAGTTTTTGTTTCAAAACGCTGTCCATGCATTCAAAAGTTGATCGTCCACTCGGAGACATGAAAACACAGGAATGCTAAATGAAGACTGTACAGCTTAACATTTATCTTATCTTGTTGCCTGCTTTCATAGTGTTATCTCTTTGTGTGTCACGACTAAATATATGTTATAGTTTTCAAATGCCTACATTTTCAAAGGCCATACTTATACTCAGAAATGCCATTTTCAGAATGTTTTTTTGAAGCTCAGTTTTTGCTGGACAAAAACATTGTTTCAGTGTGGGCCAAAACACAGATATGCCTCAATTTTCCTCAAAAGATGCATTTTCAAATTTATCCTGATTAATGTGGATGTAGCAAGTTATTTTGGCATAGAATTAAGATAATTATAATTTTCAGATCACTTTCACCTTTTATATTATGTCAACTTTAAATGTAGTTTACAGTAGGCCTATTTTCCTCCTAAAGAATTGAATAGAATATTCAATAATTCTATATTCTGATTATTTGATTTCTAGTGGCTCAAATCTAATCGTTGGTGTATTTCTTTGCCGTTCTCTCTTTTCAAATAAAAATTCAATTCAATTAAAATTTATTTCTATAGCGCTTTTCACAATACATATTTCAAAGCAGCTTTACAGAAAGTACGTTTCATAAATTTACATGGAAAAATACATTTAGTAAATCATGTAATAATTTAGGGCATAACATATCGCCAACGTTGAGTCGTCTCATGGCAGATGTTGAGTGAGAGGCTGAAACTGACGGACGCCATTTTCCTCGGGACTAGCGTCTCGACTCCGAGATAACAGCTGAAAAGCACAAATAAAACTTTTTATTCTTGTAAAAGAACAAGTTATTCATAAATATTAACACATTCAATTCATAACTCGCCTACTTATGGGGGTTTCTTGTTCATTTTGGAGGAGTTGTAAAATATGAGTTATAAAAATAAGCAAAGCTATGATTTTACATTAAAGTCCGAGAAACCTTTAAAGTCAAGAGTTCATCGTCTCTGACGCACACATTCAGATCCATGTTTTTCTTGTCAACAGTCTTGCTGAGGTGAGTTAACATTCTGAGAGTTCCTTTCGTAACATCAGCTGCAAAGAGGCGGGAACTCGTCAAACCTGATCCGGTTTTGTGATCTGGGGTTAATGACCTGCTTTTCTTTGTCATCAACCATTTGAGCCTGCAATGCACTGATCAAGTTTTCAGCTCATTTACGTGCTTTGTCAAGCGTAAGAATATCATTTGTCATTTGAACAGGTGCTAGAGTTTTTACGCTGTTTATTTGATAAAAATAAAATTAAAATGCCACAATAAGAGCAATAGACGAATGGAAACAGTAATCTGCAGTTAAAAACACTGAGGAACAGACGAAAAACAAAAATTAGGGCGTCATGTTAGGCTATATTGGACTCAGTGGAATGACAGCCAGAAAATGAAATGCATTTGAAAGTGAAAACACACTAAATCGCTCGCTTCAGTTGATTTTAAATCACATTTAACAACAGGAGAACTGATCAAACATACCTGAGATATTTCTCGTCTGCACATTAGTTTTATGACTTGTAAGACTTTACTGCGGTTTCTTAAACCTGTGATGCCCTCTAGTGGAAATGTTTATGAAATGATCCATGTGAAAAAAAAATGTCTTTATTAAATGAACTAAAGCAACAGTTCTATAACTTTTGAAACACGCATTTGAAAAATATAAGTTAACCTATTTTTTTTTTTTTTTTTTTTTTTTTAATTTTGAGATATATAGATCCCAGCTTGCTTTGCATGGGATTTGATTGTGTGCTTGTCAAAATTAAGCCTCGCCACCAGATTCAGAAATGTTTCACGGGTGCAACAACAACGTTAGGCTACTGTTTTATAACATTTTGGTCATGCACCTGCATTTCAGACATGTTATGATGTTCATGCTTTATAGGCTAGCTGAGTAGGCGAATGGAGAGATGTTGAGATATGTCTCAGGTTTAGACTTTAAAGACATTATTTTGTATTTTTGTGATGAGTTTAATGTGCTTGTGTTTAGGTTGTGGGTGGATACAAGTAAAAAAAATAACAACAACAAAAACACTTTTAATTAAAAGTATGATTATAATAGTGAATAATCAATGCGTATTAATACGCATTGATTATTCACTATTATAATCATACCAAAGCTCATACCGTCTCATTTATTGTTGCCAGACATTCTCTGTTGTTGCTCAGCGAAATTTAACGAGCACGAACTCGCGCGAACGAGTGAGTTCCCGGTGAGGTCGAGACCTTCGTCAGATTTCGCTATTCGCTCATTTGCAATAGCCTACATGCTAATGCTCATGCTGACCAACAGAAAGCTCCTTGTTTTGAAAATGATCTCTGCGAGCTGCATGATCCCACTACTCGATCTTTTTTGCTCATAAAATTTCGCTGAAATATGCTAATGTAACCGAACCTTTGGCCTTTATAAAATATTTATTTTTAGCTTGCTAGCGTGACATTGCTGGCGATCGATTAACTGAAAGAATTATTGGATGTTTTAGTTGTTTTGGGGTTCACTAAATTCAGTTTCCATTCAAGAACTTTTAAGTTTGTTCAACAAAACTTTATTTGGACTTGCTCTTGGTGTACAAAAATAAATTAATTTTGTTTTCCAAGTTTAAACTTAGTTTAAGCTAAATTAACAAATTCCAAAGTGAAAGATGAAACTCAGAGTATAAATTCAATCAATCAATCAACAGGCCCCTTCTCTGACGAGGGCCCTTATAATCATCCTAATCTCCACACCCCATGTTATGGCAACCCCTGGTTTTAGTTAACCCCTATGACACCCTTGGTTTTATTGAAAAATGGCAACAATAAGCTCGGGCTGAATTCTAAATAGCATGCTAGCATACTACTTTTATTAAATCTGGCATTCGAAAATGGCAGTACTCCATTTGAAATGTGCATACTGTGCATAGTAATCATAAATACTGCAGCAATAGTATAGAAAGTTTGATATTACAAACATAATCATTCTGAAAATTCGAATAGCATAACCTTGACAGTGGTGAGAACACTGAACACTTTACAGGGAATGTAAATCCGTGTAAATCACCATAGCGCTGTTGTATCCTGGCGGTTAACAAACATCTGTGGTAAACAAAAGTTTGCAGGTTCAAACCCCCCCGAGGACTGGTTCATGAACAACCATCATAGTGCCCTTGAGCGAGACACCTCAGGTTACTCCGAGTCCAGGAGGATTGTCCTTGTAAAACTGTAAGTCACTTTGGATAAAAGCCTCAGCTAAATGAGTAGGTAGTAATTAAATAGCCACAGGAGGTCCAGTTGGTCTGTTTCGAGGGGTCAGAGCTGTTTCCAGCCTCGTTAAATGATAAATGAAGGGAGAGTAAACATGTCTTTTTTGGGTTGCTGGTGTTCTGTTGTTAAACCGCAGAACCGATAGCTATCAGATAACTGTCCTGCTAACTGTATTAGGATAAAGCTATTAGCAGTGTATGCTATAATGTATTGAAATGCTATAACATTTTTATTCAATTTAAAGGGGACTTAAGACCTTTTAAATGTTGTGTCTTGATTTTGTTTTTGGGCTGTGAAATTTTAACGCTTGAATGTTCAAAAACACATTATTTTCTCATATTCTCCATTGTTGCGGCTCCTCTCTTCCCAGTCTGTCAGTAACGCTCTGTCTTCCTGTCTAAGAAGCCCCTCCTTCTGAAAAGCAACTGTGCTCTGATTGGTCGACTGGACCGGTGTGTTTTGAATTGGTCGTGTGTGAAATGTCAGTTTCAACACGCTACTAACGAACTCAGCCAAGCCCCGCCCCTTTATTCTGCGTATGAATTATTTAAATGAGGAATATTGTGATGTGTTCGTTCAGCAAGAAACTCAAGACTACAATGGAGGCATTTCAGGGAGTTCAGAAACACTATAGAGACAAGAACTTTGAAACTTTGCAAAGCTTTTTCAAGCTCAAACCGCAAATTGCACACTAAACAAAGATGAACATGTGAAAAGGCATAATATGATCCCTTTAAAATATTTTATTAGGTCTAGTTAGCAGAAGAGGAGAGCAGTCTGCAAAAGTAAGTCTTTAATACGCCCCCCTCCTCCATATCCGAAGAAGAGGAAGCAACACATTTGAAGAGAATGCCTTTATTGCGACATCCTAGAGCGCTTCAACCGCAGAGACTCGCCACACATCTGGATGAAGACGATGAATCAGACCCACATCATGATCACCTCACACAGAGCTTCTGGGGATCACAACGTTACCAAACCTTTGAGCTTTACCAGCAACCCCTGCAATGGCCTCCCAGAATAATCAAACAGATATTTGGACATTTCTGTGAAATGACTGGACTGTTAGATTTAGAGTATTAGAGCTGATTTATTAGTTGGTGAGGGAAGAAATGTCCCTGAGTGATAGTTAAGAGCCATTATATCCTGCGTCAACAAATACATATATATATATATATACTCTGACTGGGACCAGTGTGTTGTGATTGATCTGGCACTTTGAGTATATATCGGGAATGCACAATATATCGTTGAACACAATATAAGATCATTTCACCGGCAAATAATTAATGGATTTTTCTTATTTTTTTTCTTATTAATTATTTTCTTCAGTTGAGACACTTAAGATGCGCACTATTCAACATGATTGTTTTGAATTGCTTGAAATATGTTTGAAATCATTGTAAAGTGAAACGCGCAGCGCAATCTGTCTTATCGGCGACATAAAATTATAATAACGAGAACATCATAATTGTGTTCTTGGGACATGGATTTTAATGGTGAGGCTTTTGTTTTTGTAACCAGGCTCTCAAAAATTTAATTTGGATTTAAATGCATCAGCCAATATATCGGTTAACAAATATTATCGGTTTGCAAATATCGATATCGGCCAAAATTTTCATATCTGTTCATTTCTAATATATATTATAGATGCACACATATTTCATTGCATTAAGAGCCTTTCAAAAATTTTGAGCAATGGTAAAACATCTACTCATTATGTTAGATTAAAACATCTGACATAATGACAACTCTTTTTCCGAATTAAAAAAAAATATATATTTTTTAAGTATACAGATAATTTCAAATAGTGAAATAAATGGAGAAGTGTAGTTGTACTGTGTGTCATTTTTGTCCACAGAATTGTGTAGTTTAGCCCCTACTGGTAGTCATGTAAAGCTAAAGCTAACCAGTTAAACCAGTGTGGTCGGAGGAATTGGTGGTGGTTTTATTCAGTGGCAAATTAGCGACATGGCTAACCCTTCATAGCTAGCTAAAGGCTTGAGGAGACTTGTTGTACTAGAAAAACATCAGAGAGGAATGATATCATGGGATTACTTTCCTCATCCCACAGGTAGACCTCATGAGGACATGCAGGCCTACTTACAGTAGCTGATTACCAGCAATCAACGGAGATAATCGTTTGAGCTCATACCTCCAGCAATTACCCCCACAGATATGATCTCAGATGAAACCCTCCTCCAGTCCTAAGGGTGCAACACAATTACTGCTTACTTTGGTTTATTGGCTCATTAGAGACAAAGATGAGCTAAATTGCAGCTGCTTTGCTGCCTTCTAAGGGAGTGTCTGAAAGCTCACTGCAACTGCTACAGCAAATGCTGACTAACACAGTCTCATCCCAAGTCGTCATATGACTGACGTCTTGGGACGTCTTTTGACCATACGTCAACATCCGCCTTTTTAGGGTACCCTTAAACGTCGGTTAGTTGACGATGCCGGGACGTCATACAACTGACGCTTTACCTTTATCGTCGGTTAGGTGACGGGGTAGGGTTAGGATCCGATAACGTCATCTAACCGACGTTTAAGGGTACCCTAAAAAGGCGGATGTTGACGTATGGTTCCAAGACGTCCCAAGACGTCAGTTATGTGCTGACCATTTGAAAGTTGAGAAGCTCATTGGCTAGATACAGCAGGAACCAATCAGCTTAGCTCTATAGAGAATGATGTGGTTGCAAGCAGATTACAGCCTGTGCCATCTAAAGTTTCATGAAATAACTTTTTATATATCAAAAGTTAAATCATTGAATTCATTTTTTTAAAGCTAGGATTCATGTAATTCACCCAATGTGACTAATGTTATTTTGAACATTTTTATTTTATCAACAAATCCTGAAAAACGTTGTCATCACTTTGCATCAAGTTTCTTTTAGAGGTTTATACAGGAAAAAACTTTCTCTGATTCAGAGCATCAGATCATCAGTTGTTCACGAAAGCATGCAGACTAACTAAATTAAACATGCTTTTACAGAATTTCAAAATAAACGTGTCTGTGAGGAATAGATTTGATGCTGAAGGGACGGTGTTTGAAAGCTTTGTGCTGTGACCCAGCTCTCACATCGAGAATATTGCAGTGTGCAGAGAGGTGAAGTCATGCGAATCAAGCACGGAGCAGTTCGTTTAAAAAAGGCGAAGCATATAAAAACTAAACAGTAACTTCGGCGAGTGCAGTAATGATGGAGCGGGACAGGCTGAAGCTTGCCTCCCTCTGCCTTTGTTGAACTGTACTGGGGCTTGACAGGACGAGGAAGTTTGGAGAAAGCTGGAGCAGAATGTTTAATGAAAGCAAGGAATCTGTTATTCCACGAACACTACGGAGGAGTGAGCCTGTGTTAATGTGAAAGCCAGAGGAATGCAATTATCTGGCAATTTTGAACGCGCAAAAAAGACTGAGTATCTCATTCACTTTGTTCGGATGTGTGAATAATGACGACTTGTTCTCCAGGATACAAGCCATGGTAAATTCCCCGTTATGAAACCGACAGAAAGGCCAAAGGTAAAAGCGTAATCACAGATGTCAGATGAAGTCGCGAAGGATCCTTCAGACAAGGGTGGCTAAGTTTTCCATCTGCTTAATGAGTTTTAGCATGAAGTCACACCTCTGGCATGCTTTTTTTTAATTGTCGCAATAGTCTTGACTCAAAAACACTGAATCATTTTTTTCTGTTTGAACAGGCCTGTTCTGACACGATTATTCTCGTGGCATACAGTCTTTCGGTACGTGGGATGCACGAGCAGCTGGAAAGCGAATGCCTTTAGGATGCGAATATGGGAGACGGATCGACGCAGCCTTAAAGCCCAAATATGCAATATCAGTTGCCCAACATGACTCAAGTGCCCTAGAGAATGTGAAGATCGAGTAGTTTCAGAAGTTTGCGGTGAGATGAGAGGCAATCCGTGAATTGCACGTGGATCCCGGAGTGTCTGACCTCCGTTGCCCCCGCGGGAGCCGTTTCCATGGCAACCCCCCACTCCCCCGAAGCCCCTCCCGTTGCTGATAGTGAATTCCTGCAAGGTCAGGAAGAGAGAGACTCGTCTGTGCACTTGGAGACATTGATAAAGCAAACTGTACTGGTTTAAGATGCCCCCCCCCCCTCCCAATTTGGTAGGCCTATTGATGTGCATTTAAAAAAAAAACTCTTAAATAAAAAATATATAGTATATTATTGGCAATTTGGCATAGCTTTGGTAAAGGGAGTTGCTTTTGTCTACTGACAAATTTGAACTTTTCAAGTCTGAGGGCAACTTAAAAGAAGTATAGCCTACTTAGGTTTGCTGAAGCAATAACTACAATAAGAAAATAGGGTTACACTTTATTTTAAGGTGACGTATATAGGCTATATATAAATGAACTACTCAAGAGTTTCGGTTAGGGTTTGGCTTAGGGTTGTTAGTTGTAATTATGTTTAATTCACTATTATTAGTCTTCATGTAGTAAAGTTTAACTGCGTCACCTTAAAATAAAGTGTTACAGTGAAACTATACACGTAGGCCTATGCTACTAGTGTTAGGATCTGTTAAATATTAATATATATTAGCTAATTTATAGTAATTATAAATAATAATGCCAATTATTGCTATTAGTGCTATAAATAAAAATGATACACTCTGTTGTGTTCTTAGATTTAAATAATTGGCAAAACACGAAATGGTCTATTAATTCGTTTGCAGTCAGTTTTTTATTTGTGTGTGTGTGTGTGTGTGTGTGTGTGTGTGTGTGTGTGTGTGTGTGGATGGAACTTTTAAGTTTATTTATTTCACTTTTACCAATCCATTGAGAGAGAAAGAGAGCAACGCGCTGTTGTGCATTTCTCCTCCCCCTTCCTCTCTCTCTCTCTCTCTCTCTCTCTCTCTCTCTCTCTCTCTCTCCCCTGAAGATCTGAAGGACTGAAGATCATGAGCGCTCAACTCGACCGTGTTTCTCCTCCCGATCTCCGCGCGCACAGTCTCCGCAAGACCAAGAAATAAAACACACACACTCACTCACTCTCTCTCTCTCTGTCTCTCTCTCTCTGTCTCTCTATCTCTCTCTAATATTCACAGCAGCAGCGCCGGGAATAAAGCTTCATCCACGCTTGGACTCTCAGTCTCGCAGTTGTGCGCTTTTATTGAATCAGTCCCTGTGTGAAGGCTCAAGGTGTGTGACATGATGTTGATGTGTGTTGGATTATTCGGCGTCTCTCTGATCGTCTTTGTCCAGCGGCCAGCCGGAGCTTCTGTCAGCAAAAACCCGCAAGGTAGGCTAAGTTTCCCTCTCGATCCTCCACATATATATCCACCTTCTGCCTGAGGAATTACTCCTGCTTGATGATTTCTCAGAAAGAACAACTTCTGGGACACAGTTTCCCCAAACACAGCGCTGAGGTAGACTTGCACGGGTATTTTGAGGTGTTTACTGTGCAGGTGTGTTTATTATCATGCCCGTGGGGAATTTCATGATGGATTCATTTTCTCTTTGACAGCATAATGATGCACCAGACTGAGTATTTGTTTACTAGATGTTGAAGAAACCAGCCCTCTTATGGTCGTTTTTGTACGCTCGTTGCATGTTGTCAAATTTTGTTTGTGCATTTTGACTGCCTTAGCAATTAGGGGTGCTTACACAACTGGATAAAACTCTTTAAATGTGTTCTTGAGTAAAGCAACCTCGAGTCCAGAGGGCACGGCCCAAAATCCCAAAAAGTTATAATTATATAAACAAATGATCACTGGGTTTTCTTAACTTATTGGATTAATCTGCGGAAACACCTGTAGATGCAATGCTGGAACACCTCTAGATTTAAAGGATTTATTCACAGTATGACACACACACAGATGGAACCATGCCTTTTATTAATATGTTTTTTGTGTATTTAATTAGTTAAATAACAAATAACGTCTAACTATTGCATCAAAAGCAGCCTGTGATGGCACAGACGCTGAAACAAATTACTTCAGATGTTCATAAAACTCAAACCCAGGCACTTTTATGGATTGATATGGATTTCATTATGTTTTTAAACACAGTGATGCATTATGTTTGTTTGTGAGCATGTTAATGGCATTGTAGTCAACATTTGGCTGTAAGAACAGACTAAACTCTTAAAAATAAATGTTATTTGTTGGCTTTGATGGTTATTAAGAACCACTGAAAGATCTTTGGAGTAAAAGAAAAAAAAAAGGTTCTTTAGATGTTCTTCAAACTATACATTCTTAAAAATAAAGGTTCTCCATAGAACCTTTCAGTGATCAGTTCTTAAAAGAACCATTTTAATCATCTAAAGAACCTTGTCCAATGGAACCAACCAACGTTCTAAATGGAACCAATCAATGCCAATTTAAAATAAAAAAATGGTTCTTTTAAGTACTGTTCACTGAAAGGAACCCCAAATTGTTCTTCTATCTATGACATCACTGTGCAAACATTCTTTTGGAACCTATATCTGTAAGAGTGTAGATCTATTGGTGACGAAGGCGATTTTGAGCGTTTCTCTGAGAATAAAGACATCTCGACGTCAGATCGAGGAGATCTAGATCCCAGCTGAGCACTCATTCCCCATCACTCAGCGCACAAACAAACGTCAACAAATGGCGACTCCTGGGGCTCCATCCACGCCGACCACATGTTGCACAGTTCCATGTGGAAAACAGTCTCACGGAGGCCGTTTAAAGGCATTTAGCACCATAAAGTCAAGCATTTGACGTTCACCTGAGACCTGATCATGATCTAGAGCCTGAAAGCGTGCAGTAAACCTCTGGGTTGTTGGACTGGAGGTCCCGGCTAATGCACTGTTACGCAAGCGTGATGCGATGATGTCAGCGGACGCTCGTGTGCTTGTGTTCATTGTCTGGCATGTGTGTGTGTTCACATTTGCTGATGCTCAGAAGGTTTTCCTGACATCAGGCCGTGTGGACGACGGAGAGAAAGAGAGCGGGAGGGAGGGAGGGTGCTGGGGGTTGTTGTTCATCTTGGGTGGTCTGCTTCCCATTGTGGGAAAACTCAATATTTACATTTTGTAATTAGAACTGCTTTCACTCTTTCATTTTCCACAACAAGGATTTACGCACATCTTCATGGGGAAGGTGGCAGCGTCGGGCATAATGTCCTGCACCTGTTCATCACCGCTAGACGCTCAGGTCAGCGCTGCGAGTGTGTGTAGATGATGTTGTTGGTGTCGTTCATGAAAGTGGTTCTGCTTTTTGAGTCTTGTGCTCCAGATGTCATGGCAGAACTGTTGAGTTTGTGAGAATGCACTGAAACGACATAATGGAGAGGGAAATTGCACAGCAGTTGCGTCGTAGTTTATATCAATCTTTTTTTAAACATTTCTTTCTTAGTTTACCCTCTGTAATTTTTTTCTGTAACACTGTTGTACGCTTATTCACTTTTGCATCTATCTATCTATCTATCTATCTATCTATCTATCTATCTATCTATCTATCTATCTATCTATCTATCTATCTATCTATCTATCTATCTATCTATCTATCTATCTATCTATCTATCATCTGTCTGTCTCATTTTTATTTATCGGTTCTTTTCCTTTGTTCTTTTTTTCTTCATTTCTTTCATTTGTTCACTTACTTTTATCCTTCTTTTTTTCTTCTTTATGTTGCTCTGAAACTCTCATTCACCGGTTGGTTCATTTATTCATTCATTCATTCATCCATTCATTCATTCATTCATTATTTCGGTAACACTAACCTTGTGCTTATCTGTTACGGAATTTATAACCATTAACTTTAGTTAATCAAATACTTCCTTGTACGTTCATGTTAGCTCAGGTCCATTTACAGTAATAACATTTATCAGATGCAACTTTTGAAATGATAATGCATTGCATCAGTACATGTTTAAGTTAAAAGAGTAGTTCACTTTTAAAAAATCCTTTGCTGATAATTTACTCACCCCCATGTCATCCAAGATGTTCATGTCTTTCTTTTTTCAGTCGAAAAGAAATTAAGGATTCCATGATTTTTCTTCATATAATGGATTTCATTGGGAACCAAATGGTTCAAGGTCCAAATGAGAGTTTCAGTGCAGCTTTAAAGGGCTTTAAACGATTCCAGATGATGAATAAGGGTCTTATCAAGCGAAACGATCGCTCATTTAAAAAAATAAAAGTTTAAGTTTTATATGCTCAAATGTTCGTCTTGCTCTGTTCTGTGATGAGCGCTCGTGACTCTCCTGTTCGAACTCGTTCATCAAAATGAACAAATCTTTTCCAGAGTCAACTTGTTCATTTCGTTTGTTGAATGAACCAAATGACACGAAAAAAGATTTGTTCATTTTGATGAACGAGTTCAAACAGGAGAGTCTGGAATCGTTTAAAGCCCTTTGAACAGTTTGCACTGAAAGTGTCTTATGGACCTTGAACCGTTTGGTTCCCATTGAAGTCCATTATATAGAGAAAAATCCTGGAATGTTTTCATCAAAAACCTTAATTTCTTTCCGACTGATGAAAGAAAGACATGGACATCTTGGATGACATGGGGGAGAGTAAATTATCAGCAAAAGCTTTTTTTAAAGTGAACGACTCCTTTAACAAACCAAGATTAAATTCCTGTTAAATAATGTAGTTAATAAATCTGTAAAGTGTCATTCATTGGTTCTTTTTCCTTCAGTCTGGATGTGAACGTTTTGATTATCAAACGCATCGGTGGCGTATATAAAACAGTGAGTCATTAAAGTGTGCCGTTTGTCAGGTCGGTAGTGATCAAGCGCAGATGTTCACCGGTGTCACTGTATTTGCAGGTTACCAGCACCGTAAGATGATCATAATTCATTGTAAATGGAATAAGGATGCTTTTAAAACCCCATATGCAGTAAATGACTCGAAGAGAAAGGAATACATAAAAATATGCTCATTTTCTTGGGGTGCAGAGGGACTTTTCGCCGTCCACCACTTCTGAGTGTTTCTGGCCCGGATGTGCCGGCTAACAGTGCCAAGGCAACCGGCGGTGAGTTTGTGACATGCCACAGCGATGTGTGTGTTGATGTAACCTCTAGTCCGTCTCCCCGTTCACCCCGAGGCAAAACCCCTGCCAAGCAGACCCTGCTGGACAACTCCAGTGTGGGAAATACACATTTCCCTTGAATAGCAGGAGCCCGAGGAGGAGGCCTGCCGGGGAGGGGTGGCGTGACAGCGGTTTGGGGGTTTGTTTGCTTTGTGTTGCCTTTCACTCAATGAAGTTGGAGTATTCTTTTGTAAGTCTGGAGCAATGGCCTTGTCAGAGGCGGGGACGGATGATCCCTCGGCGCTTCGGTTTAGGGAATATCTGGAACAACCCTGTAGGAGAGAACTGGTGAATGAGATCTCTTTATTATCTCTGTTTTTGCTTCTAGACTGCCAGATTAAATGGAGAAAATGGAGGTTTATGCTTCTCTTGAGGAAAAAAAAAAGTTTTCTTTTATTTTCTTTATTTTTAAAGAACAACACCAGAACAATCCAGCTCTCAGATTTGATCAAAAATATCTTCATTTGTGTTCCGAAGAAGAACAAAACTCTTACGGGGTTGGAACAACATGAGGGAGAGTAATTACACTCTTAGAAGAAATGGTTCTATTTAGAACCAGAAATGGTTCCATCCCCCGCTTCATATATGGAACTCCAAAATGGTTCTATATAGAACCATTTTTTTGCTAAAAGGTTCTATTGGCCAAGTATGGAACCCCAGGGTTCTATATAGAACCCAGAGGAACCCTTTTTTAAAGAGTGTATAGAACCTTTTAGGGGTTCCAAATACGTAGCGCTGATAGAACCTTTTCTTCTAAGAGTGTACTGACAGAAATTATAATTTTTGGGTGAACTGTCCCTTCTTAATCTTCTATTCTACATCTATTATCTTAAACATACTGCGTTAGATTAAACTGGGAAGGGTCGTACTACTTTTGTCCTATCCACTGCTTTAATAGGGGATTATCACGCTTCCGGGTTTCATGGGCGGGATTTGTCAACTTTGTGCATGTCCACTACTTCCGACGCAGTTCAACAATGGCTGAGACGAAGGCTATATATGTCACTGCTCTGTTCCAATTTGTAAATCTAACCAACAACGCCAACCCTACGCAAGTTTTCATGGATTCCCGACTGAATTGAGTATAAGGAAGAACTGGATTAAAACTTTAAAATAAAACAAGGTAGCAACTTCAGACTAATTTACCAGGGATGCCGTATAAATAAACTTTGGTGAGAAGCGAGATCGGTGATTCAACGGAAGTGGCAGTGCACAAAGATCACTGAATCCGGAAGTCCTACGTATCAGCGTGATAATCCCCCTATTGTTCTTATTATTAGTCGTTTTGGATAAAAGCGTCTGCTAAATGAATAAATGAGATTGAATGGAGAAAATTGCCAAAGTTTTATGCGTCTCAGATGTTTCTCTTGAGTTAAAAGTGTTTGTCTCCTTAATGGTTTCAGAGGACACTTTAATGTCTCAAACTGCTAAGACATCAATCTATAATCAGAAGAATTTCAATGTGAACTTCAAAAGTATATCATTATCAACACACACAGTGAGATGTTTTTCCTTGGCTGCCAGGAGACTGAATGGACAAAATGAGTTTTGCCAAAGCTTCATGCTTCTCAGATGTCTCCTATGAGTTAAGAGTAGGGTTGGGTATCGTTTGAATTTGAACGATTCTGATTCCGATTCCGATTCATTGTTTCGATTCCGGTTCCTAACGATTCTCGATTCCGATTCTTTTAAGAGGCAGGGTCAAAAAAGTTTAGCTAACCTTGCTAACCAAAGGTTTTTCTGAAGGAAATAATACTTTCTGAAGGAAATACTCCTTCTGTCACAAATTTTGCATTTTGCCGAGATTTCGTTATTTTTAGAAAAGTGAAGCCACACTTTGGACCGCCGACGAAGCTACTCATATTCGACTCGCGCGATTATGCCAACACTTCTGGTAGACGCTTCTTCGTTGGTGTTGTTCAGCGGTTTCTTCTTCCGGTCGGCGGACTATGAATATCGAAACTAGGAATCGAAATTTTAACTTTTGAACGATTCCGGGAAAAATGAAAAGTTAGTCCCGGTTCCAATCGATACTCGATTCTCGATACCCAACCCTAGTTAAGAGTCTGTGTTTGTCTCCTTTAGGGTTTCAGAGGACATTTTAATGTCTCAAACTGTGCTGTTTTTGCCAAGACGCAAAAGAATTTCAATGTGAAATTTCAAAAGTTTATCATCAAGTTCTCCCTCAAACAAATGATATGAGCATGCATTTAGACAGAAAAAACAATGGGACCTCCGTAATGTTTTCTCTGTATGAGTGCATGAGATTGAATGGAGGATGACTGACATCTCTCCTGCTTCCCGGATTGTTCTCTTGAGGAAAAAGACCCCGGCATTCTCACACACACCTCTCTTCTAGAGTTTCACTGGAGATTTGAATGTCTCAAATTGGGCTCGGATTTGCCGAGACTTAAAATCTGTAATCAATAATTTCATCTTCAAACATTTGTCATCAAATTCTTGCAAAAACAATCAATTATAAAGAAAAAAAACACAGAGATCTTTATTAATACCACAGCCTTTTATCTTTTATCTTTTCAAATTTTCCTCTTGAGTAAAAAGATTAAACATTCAGAGATCTCGGTATTTCTCATCAAATCCTATCAACATTTGCATTTATATATCTATATTTAAACTATATTTTTATGACACCAATTTGTACTTGTTTCTTTCAGGAGAAGCATCTCAGTTCAAGTTCATTTAAACAACTACTCCAGAGCAGTGACAGAAAAACTGACATTTGCAATATTGTGAAATGAGACTTTGGTTGTTATAAGCTGTTTCATAGTTGTTTATTGTGGCTTTCGTGAAGTTTTATTGTGGATGTAGATGTTTTTGGGCTTTTTTGTTCAATGCATCTAGCCAGTCTTTTCCCGCCTTGTTGTTTAACGGTTCTAAAAGTCTCTGTTCGTGTCTGTCTTTTTCACAAATGCCTCGCTTTCTCTCCATTTAACCCACAATCCAGAACGTCTCTCTCCAGTTTTTCCTCTCCATATTCCATTTTTGTCCCAAAGTGGAGTGCATTTTTATAGTTGGCCACATGGCGAAGTATGTTTACTATGGAAGCTTGTTTCTGCCACAGAATAAAAAAGGTAATTTCAACTTTTTATCTCACAATTTGGACTTTTTTTCTCACTATTGCGAGTTTACATCTCGCAATTCTGACTTTATTTCTCAGAATTGCGAGATGTAAAGTCAGAATTGCGGGATAAAAAGTCGCAATTGCGTGTTGTAAAGTCAGAATTGCAAGATATATAGTCAGAATTGATTGATATAAAGTCGCAATTGCGTGTTATAAAGTCAGAAATGTGAGATTTAAACTATTCTGAGAGAGAAAAAAGTTAGTCTTTTTTTCCCTTAGAATTGGCCTGATAACTCGCAATTGCAAGTTTATATCTCATCTATAATTATATCTACAATTCTGAGAAAAGATGTCAGAATTTCGAATTATGTGTTATAAAGTCAAAATTGCGAGAAAAGTTGCACTTCTGTCTTTTTTTCTCAGAATTCTGACTTAAATTATACCACGCAATCCTGACTTTATATCTCGCAATTCTGACTTTATATCTCGCAATTTTGACTTTATATCTCGCAATTCTGACTTTATATCTCGCAATTCTGACTTTATATCTCGCAATTCTGACTTTATATCTCACAATTCTGACTTTATATCTCGCAATTCTGACTATATATCTCGCAATTCTGACTTTATATCTCGCAATTCTGACTTTATATCTCGCAATTCTGACTTTATATCTCGCAATTCTGACTTTATATCTCACAATTCTGACTTTATATCTCGCAATTCTGACTTTATATCTCGCAATTCTGACTATATTCTATATTCACATTCTAAAGTAGAATACTAATAGTAATAGTAACTAAGCACCTTTATAATGCAAAAACAAATGTTGTTATGACTTATTGATCCTACTTGGATATACACCATAAGTAAGTAATAAGGTACGAGAATTTGCGTCGTGCCTGCAACCCCTTCAGCCGTTACATATTCACGATACAGCACTCGCCTCGAGTACCTTATAGCTTTTATAAAACAGTTGCTACACAATAAAAATATCAAAGTAAAAAAAAGTATTAGTGCAATTTTCATGAAGTAAAATCACTAAAAGTCGTTCGTCCGCTAGAAAAAATAGTCCCTGACCGTGAACAGCAACAATGTTCCAATGTGTAATATGCACGAAAGCTCAAATAAACCCAATATTGTTGCGCAGTGATACATAAAACCATTGGGTGAAGTGGTCATAGCCGTGTTTTATCATGAATAAAGCACAGCTGTTGACCAATCAGAATCAATGATTGGAACTAACCGTTTTATAATACTGAATAATAACCAATTCACAACAAGATATTACCATGTTTGCGTCATGCTAACAAACATCAAGTCTTGCTTCACAAGTAAATGTATCATGTTTTATGTATCTGAAAAACAAGACAAATAAGTGATTAATGAATGATTTACCTCAGTGTTAGGAGACTATATCACGAAGAATTAAGC